>NC_092212.1:87562549-87564438 GCF_043381705.1 Parasteatoda tepidariorum | reverse complement strand
AAACCAAACGATGTTAACAAAATGACGTAGAAAGCGCAACTAGATCAAAATTATACAAGCACAACTAGATCAAATTATAATACCTGAGTGCTTGACGTAACAGATATAGAAATAGAATTTGATACCATAAAAAATTATATAGAAATAGAAATTGATACCATAAAAAATTTATTCGTTTTCGTGTTCTTTTCATGTATTTAACATTTTAGTTTTTTTTTTCTTAAGCGTTGTAGCTATATAATTTCAAACATCCTCAAGAGCTATAACACATTTGCAGCAGAACTGGATATGAAGACAAAATTGCAGGACAGGAACACTTTAATTGTCCACTAATCTTCAGATTTCCTGCTATGTTTTAAAAAACTTTATTTGTGAAAACCTTAGCGTGGCGGACAGCTGGCCGCCTTAGGCGGCTAGTTGTTTAATAAAAAGTCACTGAAATAAAAATTTTTCTTTGTTGACCTAAGTAGGAATTGACTTTAAGATATTTTTATATATTACTTGTTTCATTAAAAGGAAGTTCAGTGCCGCAACATTTTTTAATAATTGTGTACATATATATACTTGAAAGACATACAGAGAAAAAAAAAGATGTATTTAAGGAAATGAATTTTTTGTACAAGACATTGAAAGGGCTTTTAGATGACTCCTCCCAATTCCAGTTCTCTTTTTTTCGAAAGATTTTTTCGGTCGGTTACAGTGAAACCCTTATTAAAGACAACTTTTGAGAGGCACGGAATTTTTTCCAGACTTTGTGTCGAAGAAATCCTTTAGGAGAGACAATTAAAACAAAACTCTGCCAGTGACCGGGAAAACATCTGCACCAAATGTGGATAAGGTCGAATAAAGAAACACGAAAAAATATCAAAACAAATAAGTAGATAAAAATGTATTCAAAATATTTGTGTGAGGTTCTTATTTAGAGAGCTTCTTTTGACGATACAGTCTCATGTTGCAGTCCACTAAGCACGATGCTATCAATGATTTACTCTTAGAGTTGGAAGTTAAATTAGAAAAGTTATTTTAGAAAAAAAAAACAAGCAAACCTCTTCTTTTAAAGCCAGTTAATTTTTATGATTAAAAAATTCAATACAAACTGAAACAAAATACATAAATGTTTATTTATTTAAAATAGCTTTATCAATCTTACATAATTGGTTTTTACACATAATTATATTAGTTAGGGTCATTTTTATAGACGCTAATTTTTATTCGTTGATTCGTCTTTTCAAGACGCCAACAAAAGTGGGAATTTTGCCCCAACTAAATGAAAAATCAACAAAAAAGTTGTAATTGCCTCATTATGATTACTGGTTACCCATGGATGAAATGCTTTTCTTTCTGGATTGACTCCGTTAAACATTTCAAATCATGGGTTGCTGTCTCCATGGATGTTTGTCGTCGGATTGGTTTTCATATCTCTTGCCTATGTACGTGTTTCAAGACGTCACAAAATATATCTCCTTCTTTAGCATTCATATTTATATTGAAATCGACGCCAGTAATTATACGTTAATAATAATAAGAATATAAACATCTATTATATATAATTCTCTTACGTGGCTCCCAAATTTTGGCTGTATTTCTTTTCCGCCGGTGGCAACGTTTGCTTTATTTTGAAAACACCAAAGTATTCTGCCTTTTTCATGATGCGTTTCTGATCTAATATATATCATTCTCTTACGTGGCTCCCAAATTTTGGCTGAAGTACTTTGTACAACTAAATAAGATTCTTTTCACAACAGTTAAATATTTACTTTATTTTCTTAATTCATAGAGAAAACAGTCGGCAAAGAATTCTGTTAGGTTCAAAAACATTTCGCTAAAAAAATAACGAATTCTAAAAGAAATAAAAATAAATAACTTAAAAATTACTGTCATATGCCACC
>NC_092212.1:87481983-87561944 GCF_043381705.1 Parasteatoda tepidariorum | reverse complement strand
CAACTGAAATTTAGAATAGTGTGATTAAGAAAAATATGTGAACTGTTTGCAATTTCAAATTAATATTGAAATGTACAGGTTTAGAATTTTCTACAGTGAAAAGTTTTCGGAACTTCAGTATTCAAAAAAGTATACAAAAACTAGACGTTAAGAACGTATCCAATGAGCGAGCAAAGCGAGCATTGGATTGCGAAGCAATCCGAAATGAACTGTGAAAGCAGTTCCGGGGGTTGGTGAGCGCCAGCGAGCAGGGGGCGAAGCCTCCTAGTACTTTGAATTATTATTATGTAAATACATTAAAAATATCTGCTAGGGAAAATAAAAATAAAAACAGCAGCGGTAGCTATAGCAACGCATGCGATGACAACGCATGCACACTGTTTACTATTACTCTTGTACACAGTTGAAAAGTGTGTGGGAGCCATCAAATCTGAACCAAGACCCTTTTTGCCAAAGGGTAATAAAATCGCATGCAAAAAATCATGTACCCGTAACAATTTTGAAGTCAATGGAGGTAACCTCTATCAATGACCCGCCTCTATCAATGACCATTTTACTGTGAAAAGGAAAGTGGTCGCTCCCAAGTGGTTTCACTCTATCTCCAAATTTAATTTTCGGAATCACTAAAATAACATGATTTTCCCACGAAATCTCTATCATAGTAATTTTTACAGCCAAAGCCTCGAAACCAGAGGGACCTCTGGACGTGTCTGACGTGAAGAAAGACGGTTGCAAACTGAAATGGAACAAACCCAAAGATGACGGAGGACATCCACTGGAGGGCTACCTGGTGGAGAAGCAGGATCCTGACAGTGGAACGTGGGTGCCTGTCGGAAAGACGCACAATCCTGAAATGGAGATAACGGGACTCACTCCTGGAAAAGCTTATAATTTCAGGGTCAAAGCCCTCAATCCTGAGGGGGAATCAGATCCCCTGGAAACCTATACACCTGTGATAGCAAAAGATCCATTCAGTAAGTATATCTTTATATAATTCGTAAGAATTGATAATTGATTGATTTGTAAGCCGCTGACCGCAAGAAAAGAAGGATCTGATCCACCTTAACAATTCCAAGGCAAATCAGAATATGTACCAGCGAAGTTGGTTTTTAAGTGAGGAAGATCTTTCTGCTTCCCTCAAAAGTAAGGCACTTAGGATGTCTGCTTGCAAATCTAGCCAAAGCAGACTGGGTTCTTCGATCGCATTTTATGTCCAGCAGGGCACTAGGGGATTTCCTATGATACCAGGGGTGTGTAGGATCAGATGGCTAACGATTTTTTTAAAAATATATAATAAATGTTCATATCTTATTAGAAAATTAATTTGTTAACATCGGCTAGTAGGCAATTTGATTTATGTATCTCAGTTCATTTGATTTCAAAATTTTAGTTATCGTCGACTTTTGGCTTCTAAGTTCGTTTTTGTAGAAAATCTTGATTTCTGCATTTTTGTGTTAACAGCAACTTTTGATTTCAAAATTTGAGTTAATAGCATTTTGGGATTTTAAAATTTTACTTTATAGCAATTTTTGATTTCTAAAATTTTGTTGGTAGAATCTTTTTTCGTTTTTAAATCTTACTTACCACTAAACATACCAAAACTTAATCTATACCTATTTCTACCATAGTGGGTTAAATGACCGGACTTTGTTTTTTGATTGAATGTATGAAATATGGATGTTAGAAAGGAAATAAACTGAAAAAACTTTATTATAATTAAACGAAATTGTGTACTGCCAATTTTTATGTATTACAAACACAAAGACTAAGAATTTTTAATTCATTGCTCAACGCATTTTTTTACATGTACAGGGCTTTTCCATTGTACATTTTCCGCAAACATATTTCTTTTAATTATTATTATTTCTATAATTCACATTATTATTCTCATAATTAATATTATTTCTTCTAAGAACTTGTGCTGCCTCGATTGCTTCGACATTTTTCTGGTTAAAAACTAACAGTTAGTTAGAAATAAAGTAAGGCTATCAAAATATATAGTTGTGTATAGTCACTTTTATTCCTTACCAAAACATATAGTTTTTGTCACTTTTTCTGACACAAAAATGCCAATCTAAAATCTTAGGCACTCTCTTGAAATTTGAATGTACAGTTATTCTGATTGAACTCACTATGCAGCAGTCTTTGCAGAAATGTGCAACTAATCGAATGCAATACGTTGAAAGTCATCGTCATTTCTGATCCGATAACCTTATAAAGTAAAACATTATTCTCCCGGTCAAATGACCGGTTGTGGTAGAAATAGGTATACGGCAAGTATTATTCGAAACAAACAAAATACGAAAAAATAATAATAGAATATGAACTGAATATAATTTGTTCAAAAAAGTCATGAAGTCAAATGTGCAAAAACGGTAAGATGATAGGAACATTTTCGATGCAAGAGTTCTTAAACGGTCATTTGTCTGGTTACGGTATGTTTAGTGTTAATTAATTACTAACTATATTAATTTCTACTTGCAGAGGAATCCGGCGCCCCTGGAAAGCCAGAGGTGACAGACTGGAGCAAAGATCACGCCGATCTGAAATGGACACCTCCAGAAAATGATGGGGGTGCCCCCATCACAGCCTATGTTGTGGAAAAGAAAGAAAAGGGTGGACCGTGGGAAAAAGCACTCGAAGTTCCAGGCGACAAGTTAAAGGCCACGGTGCCCAACTTGGCAGAAGGAAAAGAATATGAATTCCGAGTTGTGCCCATCAACAAGGCAGGTCCGGGAGAACCAAGCGATCCTTCACAGGCTATTGTTGCCAAACCAAGATTTTGTAAGTATGCTTGGAAATATTAGTAAATAAATTTAAATGTAAAATCTCGCTACAATAATATTCAGTGAGACTTTTTCTTATCAAAAAAGTGGGAAAATGGCAAAAGATGATCAAATAGTTTTTTTACATTATTTGAAAACCATTCATAAATGGGGAAAATAAAGTTGAAATTGGGGGAAAAAATCGTTTTACAAGGGTTTGTTGCTTAAGAAAATATATCGTCATATTGAGAGAAGAATAACATTAATTCATATGAAAGTTCGTCGGGACCACGAAACATTACGGTAATAGAGACCACTCTGAATAACTTTTGATGTAATGATTGGATCTTCTCGTTCTGGGACTGAATCATAATGATTCAAGAGGGTGACTTAAAATATGCTAATTAATTAGTGCCAACGATATTTTAAGTTACGAAATCAGACACAAAAGCGTACTTTCTCCGAATAAACATCATTTTTTTGACGAATTTAGATTTCTGACCCTCAAAATATAGAGGGTAGCCGCAATCTCGGAAATAGGGTTCCAGTAGTTTGGGCACAATTCGCTTATCCAACGATAATTGCATGCAAAAAATAATTTTAAAAAAATTTTCATTATTTTATTCAACATTAGTCTAAAACACTTTCAATTGTGAGTTATAATTTTTTTTTTACATCATTTATAAAGAATTTAATTTTACATGACAAAATACAAAATTTAGGTGACTTCGGTCGAACAGTTCCTGAGAAATCTAATTTTGAAAAAGTCATTTTTTAAAAATTCAATATCTCAGGAGCCATTCGACCGATTAGGACAGAGGAACTTTTCGACCGATCTCAAATATTGATTTTTGCCACGTAGAATTATATTCCTTCAAATGATGTAAAAAATAACAGGCTCTACAATTTAAAATGTTTTCGACTAATATTAAATAAAATTATAAAATAATTAAATTTTTTTCATGGAGTTATCGTTGAATCAATGAATTTCATAATTTGCGTTGAAAAAAAATTTCAATTCGTTAAAAAATTTCTCGAGATATGACGAAATATGTAGTAAATATGTAGAATTAACATTAAGGGATATCCAAACTTTGGACCCTTTTCCTGACTTCTTCGGACGCTGTTTCCGGGATTGCGGCTAGCCCATGCATTTAGGGAGTCAGAAATCTGAATCCGTGGGGGGAAAGGGATGTTTCTTCAGAAAAAGTAAGTTTATATGTTTGATTTCATAACTTAAAATATGATTTTTAATGAATGACTTTTGAACCATTATGATTGAGTCCTAGAACTTGATGATCCAATCATTAAATCAAGAGTTGTTCAGAGTGGATCATTTTTTATCTAAGCACTCTACAATAAGTCATTCCCGAAAAGTAATTGATGCACTGCTTTTTTTTCTACAAAAAGTCAAACTTCACCCATTTGTGTTGTAAGAACGTGTGTTATACTCTGAAAGAAATCCTTGAATTTCAGCGAAAAAGATTTTTTTTGTGTGTCCCGGGATAGCTGAGAATCTGACCAAAATAAAATGTTTATTAAGTAGTTCTGTTTTAAGAAAATTGTAAGAAAATTCTTTATATTTATATGAAAAGAAAACTGCAATTTTGTATAAGGGTTTTTCAAAAGTTTCACAAAATATGAAAATAAGACTTTGTAATTTGAGAAAGGGGTCAGCATTAAATTTTGTCCTTAGATCCGTAGAGCCTTTGTTTGGCCTTGGAAGTCGATATTTTCTTCTTCGGCTGTATTGAAGCTGTCAAAGACCTAGTATAAATGCTGCCGTGAATGGCCGAAATCAAGAGAATGTCGACTTTCACCGGTGAATGTCAACCATCACATTGTCGCTTTGGTGATTGTCCGAAATATTTGTAATATATATCCGATTTGATATTAATTTATTTATTGATATTATTATATTTATTCGACATTTTAATATCTTCTGCGGATAGATTAGGAGAAACATCAGTGTTCAGACTACCGGACAAATGTATACCGTGCAGTGGCACTGAATCTTAAAAAACCATCAGTGTAGGGTATACCGGGCAGTAGCACTTAACTACACGTGGTATATATTTTAAACATTTACCAAAATGACTATGTGATTGTCAACATTCATCGGTGAAAGTCAACACCCACCCTTTTCGATCATTCACTGTAACATAGACACAAGGGGGGGGGCGAAAGCTTTGGTTATCGAAATGAAGCAGAATTGTGCTACTATAGGACTAAATCTTATTGTCTGTTAGTGTGTGATTATTTAGAAAGCATATAATGAACTGCTTTATATCTGTAATGACCTATAAATAAAAATAGTTTAAAAACAAAATAACATAAGAGAGTTTTCATAGTTAAAATAAACTGATCTACACATACAAGGTGAATTAATCAACAACACCCCTGTAGGGTAGGTCCTTCTTGACTAGTAATGTGTCATTCAGAATTTGTCTGCGTTTTAACCCACTGACGGTTCTGCACGTTAAAAGTTACATTTCAACCTGCAGTCTTCTCTGCATATAGCGAAACCGGTTTTTCCATGTTAATAGAAAGGGGAACAATGTATTGGAGACAAACATTCTCCCAATTTTTCCCATTTTCAAAACCACCAATGGGTTAAACCAGGGGTCTGTTTAGAAGAAATTTGGATCCTTTAACGGACCTTTCACGAAATATCTTTTCATGAAAACGGACCTTTCACAAAATATTATAACATAAAAACGGACCCTTCACAAAATAATTAATCTCTTAATCGGACCCTTCACAATTTTGTTTATCTTCATTACTGTTTTGTTAATCGGATAAACCCTTCCCAGGAAGAGGGGGGGGAGAGAAGGACAGATGTAAAAGAACTAAATTTGGTCTTCGGCAGACGCTTCTTCCTTTATTCGTCCGAAATGAATATTCTGCGTCCAGCAGTATAGGCTAAATACCAAATATTTGTATGTTGCATCGCTAATTTAGTAGCAGCAATTGCTGCTTCTTTGTTAAAATTAAATTTTTTTAAATGTAGTTTTACAGTGTTGAGCATAATCTTGTATGTCTTTACAATTTAAAAACTCCTTGAAAAAGTTATTTTGCAATAACGGACCCTATTTGTACAAATTCGCAAAAGCGGACCCTGGTTGAAAGAATGTGACTTAACGATTATTTTATATTCGCAAATTACGAGTAATTTTTTTCACAATTTTACCTAAAACGGACCTTTCACAAAATGCCTGGACAGACCCCTGGTTAAATAGAGCTCATTTCTACAATGAAGTTAACCGATCTGATCCCACTAGTATTAAAGTAATATTAAAGCAAAAGTCTAGCGAAACACTCCAAATCATTACTGAGGAAAGTGAGACTGCAGCATCAAATTCTATTTGATTGCTGTAGGAATAGTGGGAACATTCCTTCATACTTGATCAATTTTACTCTTCTCGTGCTAAATATACATTTTTGTTGTTGCTTATCTCGAACATATTTCTTTCGTTGCCTTTTAGTACGACCCACGATCGATCGAACGATGTTCGATGATCTGACCATCAAGGCAGGTCAGCCGATCAAATTCGACGTCAACGTGTCCGGTGAACCCCCTCCTAAAATCACCTGGCAGATAAACGACAAAGACTTGAAGAGCGAAACGAGGACAACCCTCGAGAATGTTGACTACAACACGAAACTCACGATGAGGAGAGTGACTAGGGCAGACAGTGGAAAATACACCATAACAGCTGTGAACGACAGTGGAAAAGATGTCGCTTCTGTCAACGTCCTGGTAGTGGGTAAGTTAGTCTTTCATTCAGTTATAGCCTCAAACCTACAGCTGCATTTTTAAAAATAGCGTCAACAGCACGAGAGATGGAAAAAGCGATATACAAAGTTACAGATCATCATCGAATTAGTACAAATAGACATGTTCCCATCAATGCTAAGAAGCTGCGTTTTATCGAATTTTATTTTTACGAAATTTTCTAATGTGACACGAAGAAACGAACTTAGAAAAAAAAATTTGTAGCTAGATAACTTTTCTTTTCTGTAACCTTATGCATGGGGATCACTCTTCAGTCCTGGAAAAAATCATTGGACTAAATTCCGTTAATATCTCTTTCCTATTTGTTTACTTAAACTAATTTCTTGTTTTTTTCTTTTTAAAAATGTAACATATTTTCTGTTAAATATAAAAAAATTATTTTTCAGGAAACAATGCTATTTTTCTCAATTATTGCAAAATGATCAAGTATTGATGTCACACTGCAATGACAGAATAAGATTTGTACTATTGCTGAATTTAAAATTTTTTTTAAGTTACTGATCCTCCTCAATGCGTTGGCATGTTGTTCGAAAATAAATCAATGTTTCTTTTTTTTTAATTATAGTGCTACAACAAAAAATAATGGTGTAGCAAAAAATAAGTTGAGATATAAATGACTTCAGAAGAAATGTAACGGTTTTATTATTCAGTTATAGGTGAAAAAAATCTACACAATTAGCAGCTATTTTTGTTTCGTTTGCTAATAATTAATTAAACGAATAAAAAAAAATTTAAAAAAATGACTGAAGCCATTATCACAGAAAGGTAAATTTTGGCGTCAGTGAGTTATAAATTTCTGAAAATTCCAGTAACAATGATGTACCATAGTAATTTGTTTAAAAAAAAGTTCAGTCTTGAAATTATTTTAGAGTGCCACCCATGCTTATGTGCTATGCTTCTTATTGTCCTCTTTAACTTTAAAAATTTTTTTTTTTAAAAATCAGTTTAGGATTATTGAACTGGAGATACTTTTTGTTGTTGTTTCAAACCTTGTTGTTTTGTCTGTCTAACTGCGCATCCCACAGAAATGAACATCGAATCTATTTATAATTTGTAGATGCTCCCCTGTCTCCAGAAGGTCCACTCGAAGTGTCTGACGTGCACAAAGAAGGATGCAAATTGAAGTGGAAGAAACCCAAAGATGACGGCGGTGTGCCACTGATGGGATACGAAGTCGAAAAAATGGATCCAGACACTGGCACCTGGCTGCCGGTCGGTAAAACAAAAGAACCGAGTAAGTTTATACTGATCGGTGTATTTCGAAACCCCTCCATAATCCATAATCCATAATCACATGAATCTGTTTTATGTAGGTATGGATGTTACGGGTCTGACTCCTGGAAAAGACTACAAGTTCAGAGTTAGAGCGCTCAACAAGGAGGGAGAATCCGATCCGTTAGAGACTACCAAGCCCATAACAGCTAAAAATCCATTCGGTATGCACACACTACTCATTTGATGCTTTTGGCTATAGAGCAGCTGTTCCCAAAGGGTGTTCCGTGGAACCCCAGGGTTCCGTTAACAGTGACAGAGGTTCCGCCGATTAGTACTTCTTATAGCCAGTGATGAGTTTCAAAACCTCAGATTGTATTTAGATGCAATCTATAATTTATTTCATATATCGGTTGTCTTTATGAAATTAATTCTAAGAATATATCAATAAAATAGAAATGTAATTTTTCAAAGGACAATATAATACAGTGTGAGCTGCATTTTTAAAAAGTGCTTAAAGGTGCTTATTTTTTGTTTTTTAAGAGCCCTTAAATGTGCTTTTTTCATTGATTGTTTTTAAAAAAAAGCTTGATTTTTCCCTTTTTCAAAATGAGATTTTTCCTTTACTGTGCTGATTTTCGCTTCAAATTATACATAAAGTTCACATTGTTCGATTCAGCGTTTTCATAATTAATTCAACTCCAATCTATTTCGGCGTATTGTCAGTCCCTAGCGTATGAAAACGCCATTCGTTTTACATGATTCAAAATTTCATGCTCTTTGACAATTGTTAAAAGCAATGCCAAAAGGTTTTTTTTTGACATGATGGTTAAAACTAGATAAAACCGTCAATTATCAAAAACTTTTCAACCCTGCCTAATTATGATGTTTTTTTAAAGTGTTTAAAAATATTGAGTGCTTGAAAAGTACTTATAAGGCGCTTATCTTTTGTTGAATAATTTGGCTATAATATCCTGTAATATTCCTAATAACAATATACTGAAATAAATTATGAAAAGGACAGGCATTCATAAAATATTGCGCTAGTACTTCTAATCACGCTTTTCCAGTCAAAATAATTGTCTTCCTTAATAAAGAGATATGTTTACTTAGTAACCATTTGCAACATTTGTAGCAGTTTTTAAAAATTTTCATTTCGAAATAAACCATAATTCGGGTTATTTTAACTTATTTATATTATTTATTTTCAACTTATACCCTGAAAACAAATTCTTAATTTGAATAAATATAGCGCAAAAGCTGGAAAATGTAACTTTCGGATATCAATGATAAAACGATGAAAATTCTTCCTTCCTCTAATTAAATATTTCAAATATAGTCTTTAACAGGCTATAACGTTCACTATTACCTTAAAAAACTTTATTTATAAAATCGAGGGCTACCCCGAAAGAAGATAAATTATTTAGGGTTCCGTAGCTGAAAAATATTGGGAGCAGCTGCTATAGAGTGAACAAATCTAACAAAGTACTTACATTTGTTTAACATCAACAGATGAACCAGGAAAACCCAATAAACCAGAGGTTACGGATTGGGACAAAGACCACGTAGATTTGAAGTGGACACCTCCCGCATCAGATGGGGGATCCCCCATTACAGGATACATCGTTGAAAAGAAAGACAAGTGGGGTGACTGGGAAAAAGCAGTGGAAGTTCCCGCAGACGAGACCAAAGCTACAGTTCCAGGTCTCATCCAGGGTCAACCCTACGAGTTTCGCGTTAAAGCCATCAACAAAGCTGGTCCAGGTGAACCCAGTGCTCCTACTGATCCAGTTATTACGAAATCTCGAAAAGGTAAGTTCGAATTTTGAGTTAGAATGAACTTAGGCGTTATTATGAGTGCCCTTCGCGAGTATTCCGATTGTTCTTAATTTTTTGCTTAACATTAGAAAGACTGAAACTTAGTCAATACCTGCATTGCCCAAAAACAGTCAAAATGACTGGATTGTGAAAGAATAAATAATGTGTAAATAAATTTATTTAAAATTAATATTTTTTATATTATTTACAGTTATATAGCAAGTTATTAGTAAATATTAACGATAAAAAAATTTATCTGTCGTACAAAAAGTGACAAAATTCTAAGAAATTGTGTCATCATTGTTTTTCCAATTGAAATTAAAAAGCAGTCAAAATGATTTCCTTGGGGAATCTAGTGTTAATTGAAAACAATTCAAGAAGTCCCGAAAAATTGTAGATAATAAAGAATAATGATGATAATTAATAAGGAATACAAGCAAACTAAACACTGCAGTGTCCACCGAATTTGTCTTTCCAAATGTTTCGAGTAATTCCATCAAATTTATATATGATAAGAGGATAGGTAGGTTTTGTTATGCTGGCCTTAGCATCCAGCGATATTTTTTCAATTTCTTTGGTTGCAAATGCTAATGTTTTTTTTTTTCTTTTCTAGTACGTTCTTTTTGCAACAGTTCAGTGAAAAGAAAAATTGAATTGTAAATATTCTCAGGGACACTCTCCAACTTCCGCGATAACTACTCCATACTGTGGTAATGGTGATAAGTGACTTCGAATGAAGTTTTGGGGTCAACAGTTAAGGACTAATTTAAGTTGGGAGATGCATGACATTTTTGTTTAAATTCTCTTTCATTAGAAATGGTTTTACTCTTGTTTCCATGGCAGCAGAATAGTCAGAGTTCTCGTGAAAACTGTTCAGTATCTGTGAAAGCTCCTGGGTAAAAAATCGTCATCGATTGGATATTTTAACACCATTTAGTTTATAGACCAAGATATGTATGGTCAGTTAGGATTATTTAACAATTTATTTATATTTTCTATGCACTTGATTAGTACCATCTTTCTTCAGCATCTAAGACATTTAAAACTATCAAAAACATCAAATTTCAGGTTATTTATATTCCATTACGGGGACCAAAAAGCAATGTCGTTTCGGCGCATTAAATATTCGCTAGTCTTAAAATTAATACATTAAATATTCGCTAGTTTTTAAATTCATTTTCGATCTGGCATTGAAAGGTTATTGCTAACGAGGGTGAATATATTAGTGATAAAAAAATAAAATATTGATAACAAATATCAAATGCACCGAAACGACATCACTTTCCGGTCCCCCTAATACATAGTGCACATTGAGACAGATTATTGCAACAGCTTGTTGCGCAGCTTCTGAATGCTGTTCTTCAAAAGTCCTGTCATCATGTGATATTGTCATTATTATTTGAAGTAGATAATATTTACATTTTGCCATTTGGTTAAGTTGTTCATGACTGTTAGATTATATTAATTGTAAATGTTAGTAAAAATTAACTCCATCTATGCTGATTATAAAAAACACGAAGCATTGCTTAAGTTTGGTGTATCTACCACTACAAAAATACAATTTCAAATTCCCTAGTATATAAGACATGCTAACTCAATTCTATGTTGGGGTACCTCTTCATGGATAATGGTTGACATTGTCGATATCCCCTTATTGGAGACCTTCGGACCTGATGTGAACACCCCCATCTTGACAGTAACTCCCACTGCGATTTGAACACGCCTACTTCGATAGATGGTCCCCATTAAACAATTGACTTGCTACTTGTGACTGCGACATTATCCACCTCCTCAATCTGTTGCTACTCAGTCTCGATCACACAGAACGTCAGGCTTGTGTACACTCGACTGCTGATGGCAACATAGGAGCCACCACGATCGTGAGCTTAATACAGCTCACACGATCAGCATTTAAAAGTACGGTGATCTTAATACAGCTCTCTCAGCTTCTCACGAAACAGCAATGAATCAACTGGTGATATCCCATTCATCGCATTCTATCCCAGATAAAATTCTGGTGGGGGAGTACTGTAGTGCACTACAAAAGTACAATTCCAAATTCCCCAGTTTATGAGCCATGTTAACTCGATTCTATGATGGGGTACCTTTTCATGGATGATGGTTGACATCGTCGATTTCTACTCTCCCCACAAGTTTATATAAAAAAGCAAGAATGTAAAGTAATTTGATTTATTGATTTTAAGGATACATCTGTATGAGTATGAAGTAAAATTTTACAAAATTGGTGATATTTTTGAAAAATTGTAAAGATTTTAAATAATGTCTCAACACGTTCTGCCCTAATATTTTCTTGTGTTTTATAATCTTACAGTTCCTCCAAAAATCGATCGAAGCAATCTGAATAAAGTTCGAGTGAAGGCAGGACAGTCATTCCACTTTGACGTGAATGTGTCCGGTGAACCTGCACCCACAACAGCCTGGCTGCACAATGGCAAAAAATTCTTATCCACTGATCATATAAAGCTTGAAGATGTCCCCTACAACACCAAGCTGAACGCCAAACACGCCAAGAGATCCGATAGTGGTAAATACACCATCTCTGCCACCAATGAATACGGTAAAGATGAAGCAGATGTTGAAGTCATCGTCCTAGGTATGTCTTCTTCTTAGAACGTTCTCAAGATAATTATAAATTAGTTCTGTCAATCAGTAAAAAATATCCTTTTTATGCACCAAAAAATATAAATATGTTTGTTTGTAGATCATCCTTCACCCCCGAACGGACCACTGAAAATAGAAGATGTCCACGCAGAAGGCTGTAACCTGAAGTGGTTCCCACCCTCTGACGATGGTGGTGCCCCCATTGACCACTACGAAGTTGAAAAGTTGGACCCCCAGACTGGACAATGGGTTCCAGCGGGAGAAACTATTGGGGCAGACACAAATCTGAAGGTAAATTCATTTTAATACTGCTTTTATAATACAATAAGAAAGTATGTCTACTCCATACTTGGATTTAACCATTATTTCTGTAAGCTATCATAGTTTAAGCGTACCCAAGTCAAAAGTCTTGATGATCCCATCAAAACATTTTGATGGTTTATGTTGGTTTCAGTGCATTTCATGATGGTCCAACATCATTGAATGGTCTGCATCATCCAACATTTTTCATTACGTTTTCATGGCTTTTGATATGCCAGCAAACTTCCATCGTTCCATGATGGAAAATGCTACTTTAATACTGTGATGGTTAACCATCAAGAAAAGTTTGACTGTCATAGACCAACAATCCATGATGATCCTTGATGGTTCCAACTATACATTTCCCTGATGGTTTAATTGGAATTCTGGTTGGTTCTATTGAATATACCATCAGAACAATTTGGTTTTTTTATGTTGGACCATCATGAATCAATCCGAATTCCTACATTGGGATAGTTCATGATTGTTCTAACATTTTATTTCGAAGATTCTATGATGGAAATTCGCAACATTTCAACATGAACAAACCATCAAAACAAGTTGCTATTCTTCTTGGACCATCATAAAGCAGCCCGAATTCCTACATTGAGATGATGGTTACTTTCCAAAAAATATAATAGTTCATGATAGAATTATTGATGGTTACCAACAAGATTATGTTGGTCCATCAGTGGAAAACCATCAAAAATTATGATTTGGTTATGGTAAGAAGTTGTACATGAAAGACACGCTCTTAAAACTGTATTCCCAGAAATATAGTTTTGAGCAAACTACAACACATCATATTAACGTTTTGATGCGCTAAGAAAAAATGGCATTTTTTCTTTACATGACTGGTTTATTTATAGATCATATTATCAGAACAACGTATTGATACAAGATTGAAACACACATATGTTACTATGTTATACACATACAATGTTATACACATATACTACACACATTACTTTTAACTAATGAAATGTATGTAAATTTTCTCCTAATGCAAATGATTTATTTTCACAGGTGAAAGGTTTGCAACCCGGAAAACCGTACAAGTTCCGTGTGAAAGCCGTAAACAGACTCGGTGAATCTGAACCTTTAGAAGCATTTCAACCCATCATAGCCAAAAATCCTTACGGTTTGTTTCTTTCTTTATGAAAACATTAATAAGTATTATTTACATTAATAAGCACTACATATAAGTGACAAATCCCTGACACCCGGTGGCTTCGTGCCACAGGTCCTTGGCTCGATCCTCGGGCTAGGAAAGTTTTGCTCAGCCTTTCATTTCTTCAGTGGATCGATAAAATGAGTTCCAAGCGTGCTTGGGAGCTAATCACTGGGAGTTTTGCGTTTGACTGAGCATCCAACGGAACATCTGCAGGGGTCTGTTTAGAAGAAATTTGGGTCCGTTAACGGATCTTTCACAAAATATCTTTTCATAAAAACGGACCCTTCACAAAATATTTTAACTTAAAAACGAATCCTTCACAATATAATTTTTCTCTTAATCGGACCCTTCACAAATTTGTTTATCTTCATTATTATTTTGCTAATCGAATAAACCCTTTCCAGGGCAGAAAACAAGAAAGATGGATGTAAACGAATTAAGTTTTGTCTTCGGCAGACGATTCTTCCATTATTCNTCACTGTTTTCTTTGCTGGTTTGTTGTTGTATTGTTGACGTGAAGTGTTTACCTTTACATAGTTATCGATCGAACCAATCATAATGGTACGTATTATCGATATCAACTACAATATCGGCAGTATGTTGGTATTGCAGATAAAGTTCGATAAACAAATTTGTAAATTAAAATCCATATTAATAAAAATGTAAAAAAAAATATGCTAGAAAATTTTAGCATCTATTTTGAAAAGAGGGGAGGAGTGGGGGAAGGAGGGAAGGGCCCCGAAAACGGCTGTGCCTAGGGCCTACGAAAGGTATAATCCGGCTCTGCCTGCTGATAATTACATTTATGTTCTTTTGTTTTTATTTTTATTAATTTCTTTTTTGTTTCTTCTTGACAAATCGTAAATTTTAACATTAATAATCATTGATACCATTCTCTGTTAATTTTTTTATTGTTTAAGTAGACCAAAAAATTTAAATTTAGTAAAAACAATGTTTTATTGGTGCTGAAACTCTTTTTGTGTTCTAGATCCACCCACACCCCCTGGTCAACCGGAAATAGTGGATTACGACAAAGATTTCGTAACAATGAAATGGAAGAAACCGACCAATAACGGGGGAACTCCCATCACTGGATATGTCATTGAAAAGAAAGACAAATACAAGTACAATACTCTTTTGTTTTTTATTAACTCGTTTTTGTGCTGAAATCTTGCATTCAAAATTTTAACTGGTTCCTGACGATCTAGAGCGCTAAAAATTTTCGTGAAGCTCTATGACTGATGAGGATACAAATTCCAATCGTTTCCTGACATCTGAAAGCAGAATTTACGTTACCCGAGAGAAATGACCGCCATTTAAAATTTTTACTACAATCTAAACTAAAGAGCTCAAAACGCTGCTTCTGTTCTGAATTTAATGATTATCTAAGTTTCAATCTTTTCCTGACCACTTAAGACAGGATTTATATCACCAGTTAAGAGTTAGACAGAGGTTTGTCTCACTAGAGCACTCAAAATTCCACTATAGCTCCGTACACAGTCAATATTCCAAGCTTAATTTATTTCCTCACCGTTGGAAGCAGAGTTTACCCAATTGAATTAAATGCACTGGAAATTAACTGCCAGAATATAAAAAAGTTTCTTCCACTGTCTGACACACGCTTGTTGATAAAACAAGCTTACTGGCCAGTACAAAAAGAATTTATAACCATTTTAATGGAAAAAAGAATTTATCGCCAAACAAAGTTTCGATCGTTTCTAGACATAACCTCTGAGAGCAGATTAACCACAAATAAAATACTAACAGACAGGCAACTAACGTGAAATAAGGAAAAAAAATTAAAAACCTGTAGTTTTATTTGACAAGAAAAGGAGAAAAGAACAACCGACACTAAAATGTAGTGCACCAAACTTTTCTAACGAATTTCTATCACCAGCAGAAATACTCTTCCGCTTTCTTCCGAAAGGGCATGGAAATAATTTGCTACTTTTTAGTCTACTGCAAAATGTTCGTTATACTCGTATTACATAAATTTTATAATTGTTATAGCAATATGAAGTTTAAAACTTTTAATGAAACTGTAAAATAACTTTACACTGAAAAAAATATCTAGCTTTTTATCATAAAACATTCTATGAAGAACGCCATAAATAATCAAAATATGAAATCAAGCACTATTAAAGGAAGTCTTGTTATCTTACAAGAAATTTTAGTTGGATTTTTTTTTAATCATCTTTTCTGTGACGCGTTCCAGTTGTTTTTATTTTCTTTCAAAGAGAGCTGCTAACTGCAGATGAACAAATGGAAATGAACGATTGAATTTAAAAATGTAACAAACTCTTTATTAATTCTGAAGTCTTGTCATGTATTTTACTTCGATATTATACACACTTCTTGAACTATCATGGATTTTGTTATGAACGATAGAAAATCATTTCAGAAGACAAAGTTCTTTAAGGAGACGCCATACCACGGAAGGAATTTTTCGTCTCAAATTTTTTTTCCTCCTTCATTGCTAATTTAAATCAAACAAAAAGTAAGTTCAGGCAAACCTAGAATTCGTTGTGAAATTTCAATTGCTGACAAAAAAATATTACAAAATACTAAAATTCAATCAAATTATTTAAAGAGAACTTCTCCGTTTCGTCATCCCAAGGTATCTCATAATTTATCTTCATTTGTATGTTTTAAAATTTTATTTCCAGTATTTGAAACTTTACGGCTTACTCTTAGGTTTGCCTGAGCTCTCACTTTTTCTACACTTCAAATCTTACATTAGCCATGAAGGCAACGGAAAATTCGGGATGAACATTTTCTTCCGCGGTATGGTGTCCTCTGTCAATGAGCAGTTAAAATTGATTACATTCTCATGGTTTTTAATAATTTTACATGCGCCGTAAGAAAAGAAGCATTACACAATTGCTTCAATCATGTCCAACAGGCTAATTTTTTTAAACTGGGCGTGTGTGTCATATAATTTTTGAATCATTTGTATGCATATTTTAATAATCATTTTCAGCCCTGATTGGGTACCGATTCAGGAAGTACCAGGTGACGAGGAGAGAGCGACCGTACCAGATTTGGCAGAAGGTAATCAATACGAGTTCAGAGTGAGGGCACTCAATAAAGCTGGTACAAGTGATCCCAGTGAGCCAACTGCACCCCACACTGCAAAACCCAAAAAACGTAAGTTCATCTCTAACCTGCTTTAATTTGATGGTATCTGAAACATTCACCTACATCTCGCTTTATTACACGAGTTTTTACTAACACTCAGCAATATTAAAATTTGTCAACTGCTCAAGATTTTTTTTAAAATCAAATTTATGTTCCGTTGCTACGCAACTGAAAAAATCAATACTAGATTTCTCATATCGATACTAGATTCACCCCCCCCCCCGAAAAAAAGTCTTGTTTAAAGTGATATATATATTCCCCAGTTTGAAACTATGGATAGAGTTTGGAACTATTTTCTTATTTATTCCTTAAATTCTTTAATTTCCTTTAAAAAAGAAAGTGTCCTTAAATGTCCTTAATTATTAAAGATTTCAATAAATAATCTGAAATTTTTGAGATTTTTCCAAATTATCAGGAAGAAATTATCAGAAGTTATAGGAAGTGTTATTATTAGAAGTAAAGTGCTACTATTTATCTAAAAAATAATTGAAGAAATTTCAGTAGTGGCCCTTACAATTTTTTAATAGAGTGCACCAAAAAAATAGTGTATGATCCAGATTATTTACTTTTTTATCTCTGGACTTAATTTCATTTGCTTATTGATATTCCGTCATTGCTTTTTTTCTGTTTTTCCCATGTTTGGTTTACTGTTGTCTTTGTCATCTGCCATTAAAAAGAAAAACCTTTTTTTTTGTTTCAGTTCCTCCAAAAATCGACAAGAATGCTATGTTCAATATTCGGGTGAAAGCTGGAAAATCGTTCGAACTGGATGTCCCAGTAAGTGGTGAACCACCTCCGACCAAGAAATGGAATCTAGGAACAAAAGAGTGTGATAAAATGACGCGATGGACTATTGTGCACCAAGATAACAGCACTAAGCTCACCGTTAGGAATGCTGAGAGAGGGGACAGTGGTCAGTTGACACTTACTGCACGAAACCAGTACGGTAATGATGCAGCAACCATCACTGTCACCGTCCTAGGTGAGTGTCCCAATTAATACTATTCTGAAGAAATTAATCTGTTCCAGTTCAGTTTTTTTTGTTGCAGTTCCTACTATAAGTTCACACTCTCCTTATATCTAGTTCACATTTTAAATCGTTCATAAAATACTTTTTATGCATTCATTCAAGTTCAAGTGCATTTTTACAAACTTGTAGTGGATGACATGTCAATACCGTTTTTTTTTTTTTTTTTTTTTTTTTTTTTTTTTTTTTTTTTTTTTTTTTTTTTTTTTTNAGTTTGTTTTGATACACATATAATTTAATAGGGTAGTATTTTTTATTTTCAAATTTAGTGGATAACAATTGTAAAAAATGAGTGAAAACAATCCCACGGACAATGCGACGGATTTAAGGTTATGTCAAGGTACGTCTCTTGTAAATATCAATTGATTGTTTCTCTTGTGGCGTAACTACCACTACAAAAGTTTAACATAATTCACTAGTATATAAAGCATGCTAACTTGATTCAATCACGAGGTACCTGTCGATAGATGACGGTTAGCATAGTCGATTAACTCCGCCCCCACATTGGTGACCTCCGGACATGATTGGAACACGCAGTAACGCCCACTTCGCAAAATAACTTGATGGTAACGCCTACTTCGATGGATAGTCGACATTGAACAGTTGATTTGCTACTTGTGACTGCAAAATGCAACAACGAGTGCTACGACGTGATGTTAATACACCTCTCACATTCAGCACTCAACAAAGCTCCCGATCTTTCACAAGTACAGCAACTAGTGGTATCGAATTCTATCCCTGATAAAATTCTGGTGGGGGAGTAATGTGGCGTAACTACCACTACAAAAGTTTAACATCATTCACTAGTATATAAAGCATGCTAACTTGATTCTATCACGAGGTACCTTTTGATAGATGATGGTTGGCATGGTCGATTAACTCCGCCCCCACACTCTTCTGAAAATACGCTATGACGCATTCACATACATTATTAATACAAATACATTTTCCAGCTGAGGCAACCACAAGTACTTCCACTGGTTCAAGAGGGAAAAATGCACAATATTACCGTGATTACAGACCACGGAAGCTAGCAGAGCAAGAAAAAGAGTCGTTGAATAGAACTATTGATCCTTCTACGACTGCTGATTCTTCTACAATTAACGTCGCAGGTTACGAAGTATAACTTCTTCAGCGCAGAGGGACTCCACGCACTTTTTTTTTCTTCAAATATTAATTCATTCATGAAATAGGGATGAGCTAAAAATGAAATGGAATTTTCTGACTGGTTAAGCGATTCCACAAATTCATAACAAGAAAGTCGTTAAGATTTTTAAAAAAATAATTCACGTTGCAATTTCACACAAAAGAGAGTACATATTATTCCAAGAATTTTCTATTTGTTTTATTATTATGAAAAATTTTCCGACAGATGCCGCTGCAGGTAGTAAACTCTGTACACGTAAGAAATATAATTAAAAATGGTATATAAAGGTTTGGAAATCTTTTATGAATCGAAATCTATCATTCTGTCAATAGCAGCTATCACTTGCTAATCGGAAGACGAAATTTATAAACTCAGCGAAAAAAATAGAAAGAACTTTCAGTGCCATTTGTCGGAAACAATTAGAAGTAAAATCAAAATCTCAGGGTATAAAATTTATCGTCTGTCATATGAATTTATATCATGAATTCTTTTTTTAAACAACCTTCCTTATTTCCTTGTCATAAATTTTTCAAAACGGAGAGTCTAATTTCGAACACTCTGCATTACAGAGCTCTAGACTTTAATACTGTTTAAATTTACTGAATTTAAAAAGAAGCGAAACTGAAGCATGTCACCGTTTATTTAAAACCTATAATATGATGCAAAAACAATTGTAAGAACGACCACCTTGCCCCAAATATTATGGTTAAACTTGACACGGGATTGAGGTGTCCACAAAAATCCCCGATACCATTGTTTAACTTTACATGGTATTAAGGATTCCCAATGTTTGCCTGATATTATGGTTTAACTGATATTATGGTTCAATTTAACACATTCCAAAATTTCAAACAGTGCAGGTAATTTGAGAAATAATGATTTCATAATATTAGAAAATATTCTTCTTTCAGCTGCCCCCTCTGCTCCCGAAATGATGCAGATCACAAATATCACGAAAGAGGGTTGCGTCGTCTCCTGGAAACCCCCAAAAGACGATGGGGGTTCCGAGGTATCTCATTACTTGGTAGAAAAGAAGGATGCAGATACCGGAAAATGGGTGCCTGTTGGAGAGTCCATCAACCCTCAACTGAGGGTGGACAAACTGATAGAAGAGCACGAGTACAATTTTAGAGTGAAAGCTGTTAATAAAGAAGGAGAATCACCCTGGTTGACAGGGAGGGAACCCATTATAGCTAAAAATCCATTTGGTACGTTTTAGTTCTTTTTTTTTATATATATATTTATTTCAGCAGATTATCTCATGTTTTGTTTGGAAGAATATTTCAAAAATAATAAAATACATTAGTTTGGATTAGTTAAGTATTATTTCTGTTTAATTTCTTAAAATTAAACAAATTTTAAGGATTTTTTAAAATTTTAACGATTTATTTTACGGATTATATATTTTTTTAAAATTTTATTTCTGCCAATTATTTTAATGGATCGCGCTGTCGTGCCACAGGTCCTTGGCTCGATCCTCGGACCGGGCAAGATTGACTCAGCCTTTCATACCTTCAGTAGGTCGATAAAATGAGTACGAAACATGCTTGGGAACTAAACACTGGGAGTTCCGCGTTGGACTAACCAACCGACCGGAACATCTGTTCTTGCACTTCAGAGCCCAAAGGTCAAGAAAAATGAGATGGGCTCGGTAGACCTTGGCCCTCTATGGGCTGTCGTGCCACTGTGTTTAGTTTAGTGTATTCATTACAGAAAAAAATGGGAGAGAATTTCTCCCCCTTTCTCAAAAACAGGGTGAGATTTCAAAAAGTTAAGTGAGATTTCTAAAAATTAAAAAAACACGAATAGACTTTGAAAAAAAGTATTTCTTTAATTATAATACATTTTTCACATCTTCTAATTGAATATTTTTACTGCATCATCATATGGAAAATGTTCCATGTCTACTTTTTCATCAGCTATTATATTTATTTGGCTGAAAAATATGCGTATTTGTTTCGTTTTGACCGTTTCTACCGACATTTGCTTCATTTTCATTTGTCCGTTACGGAGTAGAAGATGTCGCCTGAACAAGGTATTTGTCCATCTTACATCCATGCACAAAAAATTTAAACGTCTTACATGAAGAAACCTTACCTACGGTGAACACGTGGTTGCAGAGAAATGTGTTCTGAAAGGGTGTCTGTTATGGTGTCTATTATTCTGTTATGGTGTTCTGCTGTTCACACCGGTTCTGAACAATACTGGTAAATAGGGAAGCTAGATAACAAGGACCGATGTTCAAAATAATGAAAGATCAAGGAAGAAAAGTGAAACGGATTTTATTCAAAATGGCAAAAAACGAAATTTTTTCCAAAATTCGTGCATTTTGAAATTGATTAATAAAGTGCGCGAACTTTTATTTTTTATTACGAGAAAAGAAAAAAATATGCGAGATTCTCGCGTTCTCGCGCTGTAGTGAGTACTTGTTTTAATTTTATAAATTCTTTTTTTTATGTTATTTACACTTTTTTTTAAGTTATTGTTTTTTTCATAATTTATTTATTTAAATGTTTTTATTATTGTGTAATTTTTTAGTCAAATTTAGTATTTAATTGCTTTTTAATTTTTAAAATTTATTCATTTGATTTTATTTGCATATTTTTAATTTATAAATGTTTAATTTATTTAATTAAGTAATATTTTTTTTATTTAAGTCTTTTAATTTTGTTTAATTTTTTTCATTTTATATACATTATTATTTTATTTTAAAAAACTTTCCGCAGATCAACCTGATAAGCCTGGAGCCCCACAAGTGGTTGATTGGGACAGTGGTCAAGCTGATTTGGCGTGGAATCCCCCACGTAGAGATGGGGGAGCTCCCATTACCGGCTACCTCATAGAAAAGAAACCTAAAAATAGTCCCATTTGGGAAGAGGGTGCTAAAGTGGACGGTAAGGATACTCGGGCCACTGTACCGGGCCTTAAAGATGGAGAAGAATATGAATTCAGAGTGACGGCCCTCAACAAGGCAGGTCCAAGTGAACCCAGTGAACCTTGTGCACCATTCCTTGCTAAACCCAAATACCGTAAGTAGATCTCTAATTCAATTCCTACTATTAGTTTACACTCTCCCTATATCTTGTTCAAATTTTAAATCGTTAATAAAATACTTTTTATTCATCCATTTCATATCATTCAATAATCAACCGTTTTCAGACTGCGGCAACTAAACGTTGCGCAAAATAGAATTTGTCTTTAATCGAAATTTTCCTCGCTTCCCTGCTAGTTGAAGAACTAACATTTCAAGTGGAGAACAATACACGTTTCCATCGGTTTTCTTTTCGCTACAAGCAGTATTTATCATCGCTAGAAATTTTGCATGCTAGAGAGCTTTATTGAAAATTCTCAAGAGATGGGTAAAATTTTGAACACTTTCAGACGCAAACAAACAAAAAAGCACAAAACTGATAAGAAAATAATAAAACTGTTTTTGAGTACTGCGTTTTTTTTAATGTTCTTAAAATAAAAGAAAATAATTTTAAATTAACTGAAACAAAATATAGCAAATTCTTATTCAAAGATAGTGCGATTAAGAGCTTATAAATTTCTAAGACTTTGTACAAATATTAAAAAAAACTACCGAAAAAACCCTTTTTCGGAAGTTTTATATGATTTTCGAAAAGTTTGCGTACCGTATTTACAATTATTTTCATTGTTTTATTTATTTTTATTTTTATTGTTTATTTTTATTGTTATTGTTTTATTGTTTAAAATTTTGTTTTAGAAACAGCTGAAACGTTGAATAACGCAATTAGGTAAAAGCGTGTTCGTAGGGCTTTAAAATTTCATGCGAATACCCTGAAAAAATCTACCCAGCAAAATACTTTTTCAAAATTTTTATTTCATTCTTAACTTAAAATTGCGTACCATGAAACTTCATGCAAAATTGCTAACAAAAAAATAGAACATTGCAAATTTTTCATGGCTCAAGGTAAAAAGTAATTAATGTGCACATTTTCCAGCACAGTTATTAATGTGTAAATTATCATATTAACTGATTTTTCCCTTTAAAGTGTGGAATCAATGTTTTTCCTTTTTCCAGTGGCGCCATCTCTCGATAAATCCCTTCTTCACGATATCAGAATAAAAGTTGGTCGTCCCATCAACTACAGCATACCGATAAAAGGTGAACCCTCTCCGACTGTTACTTGGGCTATCAACGGTAAGCCCGCAGTGTCCAAGAGGATCGAGATAGCCTCAACAGCCTCACTCGCAACACTGGACATCATGAACTCAGAAAGAACAGATTCTGGAAAATACACCCTCACCCTCCAAAACACGTCCGGCACCATTGCTGCCACAGCCAACGTCATAGTAATGGGTGAGTTGTTTTAAATTATTGTTTTTGGAGAAAGCTTTTCATTAAAAATGGTCTCTGTTTGGAGATGACGTTAAGGTTTTCTAAGACAATAACTTTGTTTATTTAACTGAAAGTTCCCAAATTAGTTTTTATTTATACTGTAGCTAAATGTACTATGATTATAATATAGCTATATATTTTATATATACAAAAATGCTGGTCCTGGAATTTCCTAGTACCTCTAGAGCATTTAATACTAGTTATATAATTTATTTAATTAAGTATATATCACAAATGAGTTTTTATTCGAACTGTAGTTCAATTTATTTTAAAATGCTATTCCTGAATTTGCTGTTCTTATATGTTTGTGATGTGATGTATCTTTCCCAAATTAGTTCTTATATATACTACAATTAAATTTAACTGCTTTCCCTGAATTTGTTGTTCTTAGATGATTCAGTATACACTGCATTTAGTTTACAAGGTAAAGTCCAACCTAATCACTATTCATAACAGAATGTCTCCTGAAATAAAATAAAAACTGACTCTCTCTGGTAAATATTGGTGTCGATTTTCCGAGAAGATTTATTATATCTAGGTTCTAGAAAAACAAAATTCTTAATTTACAAACTCTAGTCAGACCGGTCTTGACATACGCTTCTGCAGGCTTGAACAATGACAAAACTGGAGGAAAATTGCATCGCAATATTTGAGAAAAAGATTTTGCGAAGTATACTTGGTGGTGCAAATGAAAACACTGACTGGAGAAGGAGATTTAACTTTGAACTGTACAAGATTTTTAAACAACCCGATATTATTAAATACATGAAAAATAAATAGAATGAGTTGGATAGCCCACGTGATTCGAATGAGTGATGATAATACAACAAAAAAGATGCTGCTTTTTAAAACCCACTGGAACAAGAAAGAGGGGAAGGTCGCGGTTGAGATGGGATGACTCAGTGGAATCTGATTTTCTTGCAATGAATGAAAATAATTGGAGATCAAAGATAAATCGGAAGTCGTTATGGAGAAATCTTGAGAGGAAGGCATTGGCCCACATTGGGCTGTTTTGTCAACTATGATGATGATGAAATGAATGGGAAATGTATAAATTTCAGTTATTGCTCATAAATATCACGTGAGTTAATATTACACAAGCTGCGGCATGTCAAAGATAAATCAGGTACAAACAAGTACCGAATGTTACCGTATGGATCATTCTAATGAGGTACATATCATCAAACGAATCAGTTACAAGCAATATCCAACAATTAACAACAACAATTTTCTAAATTTTCGTGCACACGTATCTCGTATTATATCCGTGCAAGTTACGACAGATTAAAGATAAATTGGTTCTATAGTTGGTTCTTCAATCCATCATTATGTGAATCAATAAAATTTGTTCCAATCAATCACTGATCTTTGTGCCGATCAACTAACAAATCAAATAACAAAATGTGAGATCAAGCTAACAAAAGGTACTAATGAATCAGTTCAGAATTAAAAACAAACCCTGATAATTATTATATGAATCGATTTTAATCTATTATCATATTAATTAGCAATAATGTGGTGCCAAATGAAAGATGCATCAATTCTAAACAAGTTCTTAAAATTATCTTTAAAAGAAAACAAAAACTTTAAGAGGAGTTCGAAAACAGACAGGAGAAAATTCTTATGGAAGAACCTGCTTTCGAAACTCATTGAATCAATTATAAATTCCAAACAAAATAAACTGATACGCTAACTGTAATCAAGCACAAACAATTACAATACATATCAACTCCAATTTCGTAATCGCAAATAGCGCATAAATTAGTTCTAACCAAGATACGGCAAATTGAATATAAATCAGTTGTAAACAAGCTCTGAAAATTACGATGAATAATTTAAAGCAATGTATTCGAAAACAGGTCATCTGTGGTGGATGTTTTTGAATTTATTAAATCTCCGCGATTTGAGCGGGATATTAGTTTTGTCCCCTACCACGGGTCACGTGAAAATCGCGGGGGAGTATTTTCCCCCCCTTGTTTCAATACTGATCTCGCTATTTCCTCGTGTAGTTTAAAAAAAAAAAACATTATTTGATGCTTATTTTCTTAGCTAGATGGCACTAGAGGGTTGAAAAAAAATTTTTCTTCTCTTTCTTGACTTTTTTCCGCTTAGTGAGTTAGCATGCTTTTTTTTTTCTTTCGCGAGCTAATCATTTATGAAAAATATGGATTTGCAACGTATCAGCGGCGTTATATCTGGGAATAACAAACGAAAATATCTTTATTCTGAAGATAGTGATTCAGATTCGGAGTATTCCATAAATCTGGGCTTTTATTTTTTCTCTTTCATTATGAAATTTCTGAAACACTTTTCAAAACAAAATGTTTTAAAAATTATATTCATCTGAAAATAAAAATATAGCGTAAATCTTTCTATAAAACCTGCCAGCTGCAATAGCGGTTGCCGTATTATGTAATTTTTAAATGCGCAAAAGCTATTAAAATTCTTGTATTATTTTAAAACAACCCATGAAGATGTGAATTGTAATGTATTTAGATAAAGAAACTATTTAAAAAAAATCACCCCGTATTTCAAAACGGGAAAGTATAAAAACTGAGCCATACGCGGAGGGTTAATTCCAGTATAAATGTTAAAAATACATTGAATGCGCAAACTTTGAGACAAAATAAATTAATGGTAGTAACTTTAGCTTCCATTGAAATCAGCGAACTTTATGAATTGTCTTTCTGAACTTATGACATTGTCGATTCAAGTGCAAAATGTGTAGTAGTATTCATGTTTTTTGTCTCTTCCCTCAGATCGACCCACACCTCCAGTGGGTCCGCTGGACGTGACCGATGTTTGCAAAGATTCCGTGTCTTTGAGCTGGAAAGCCTCCAAAGATGATGGTGGTGTGCCCATTAAACATTACCTAGTTGAAAAAATGGACACTTCAAGGGGTACTTGGGCAGAAGTGGGGACGACATCTGACTTGAAATTCAAAGTTCCTAAACTCATTTACAAGAAGAAGTACAAGTTTAGGGTGAAAGCTGTGAATGAAGTAGGAGAATCAGATCCCCTGGAGAACAGGGACGAAATCATTGCCAAGGATGCTTATGGTACGTAGTGAAAATATTTAATAATAGTACCGAAACTGCTGACTGCCTTTTTAACAGCTTCGTTATTTATGGTTTAAATGTTTTCTACCTTGTTATAATCCAGCACCGACATACGAACTTTATTTACTCTGTCAACTAATACTATACTTTTCAGGAACATCGAGGTAAAGGACCATTTTAAATTTCATGACTACGAATAAATTTGAAAACATGATTTACTTCGTGATTCCTATAAATTATAGCTAAACTTCTTAATGAAGATAGTGCTAATTATTAATTGTTTCCGCTCTAAATATTATAATACAGGGTGACCTGTAATAACTACTCTTAATGCAGGGTGTTTCCTAATCACCGTTCTAAATATACATTTGCGAAAAAGGAGCCACAAAGGCATGCGCATTAGGGGGGGGGGAGAAATTAATGTTTGAAAAAGGAAGGAAAGCGCTATCCTAATCTAACCTATCATTACCCAGGATTGAAAACAACGAGACCTGTTTGATCTCGAAAGGAAACAGGAGTTGAAAAGAAATTTTTCAGAAATATCACAGCATCATCTAGCCATCAAATACGTTAGAATGGTTCCTCTCTCCGGTTATTCGGCAGATTTGGATAGCTTTTTGTTATCTTTCTTACTTAAATATTAATGTGTGATACTTCATCTATACACTTTTAGAATCTTACAAGGTCTTGGAAAATATCAATACTATCACTTAAGCCATGCCTTATTTACAGTGATAATAAGTACTGCTGCTATTGTGTTAGATAATAGGGGGTGCGGTTAAACTGTACCTAATATTCTAATATCAGAACCTGAGAAGTGGTGGCTCAGAAGATATAGCGTTCAAATCCTAATAAGGTGACAAAGTTTCTTCGATTCGAACAAATTCGAGTTAATTCTATCAAA
The DNA here is from genome assembly GCF_043381705.1 of Parasteatoda tepidariorum. Taxonomy (NCBI): domain Eukaryota; kingdom Metazoa; phylum Arthropoda; class Arachnida; order Araneae; family Theridiidae; genus Parasteatoda; species Parasteatoda tepidariorum. The sequence goes on along the minus strand of NC_092212.1, from coordinate 87,534,619 downwards.
TGAGGGATTAATGATAGATTAGCACCCGTGATGAACTAGTTCCATCAGAAAGTACGTCACGAAGGCAAGTTTCTCCTAATTTTTGATCTATAAATTCTCTTCTCCTCTGGAGCGGGTTTAAAATCACAAGGCTGCGTAGTTAAACATTTGTAGTACATTAAACTCAAACTTGGATCGGCTGTTCAACGACTCAGGGGATAGAGCATAGACTTTCCAATGAGCATGACCAGGGTTCGAATACCAGCGATGGCTGATCGATACGAACTCCACACCCGACTTGCACTGACCACATTGCTGAAGTGAAATATCCTCGGTGGTAGACGGATCCTGGGTTAGAGTCCCCTTGCCGTCAGGAGGTTTTCATGGTCTTCCTCTCCATGTAACGCAAATACGGGTTAGTTCCATCAAAAAAAGTTCTCCACGACGGCAAATTTCTCCCAATACCTGATTCAAGATTCCCCTTGAATCCTGGATTCAAACTTACAAGGCTACGGAGTTGAACATTAGTAGACGTAAATCCAAAATTGGGTTGACTGTTCAACGACGGTTATAGAATAAAATAAAACGCAAATATTATGGGTCATTTTTTTTAGAATAACGAGAAAAACTATTTCATCCGGAACGTGCTGACTTTCAACAAAAAGCGTAACATTGTTTTCCTTCATTTTACAGAACCTCCTCAATCCCCAGGCAAGCCTGAAATTAAAGATTACGACAAAGATAGGGTTGACTTAGCCTGGACAGCACCGAAAGACACTGGCGGTGCACCACTCTCCGGTTACGTTGTTCAGAAGAAAGAACGCGGATCTCCCATCTGGACGAAGGCTGCAGATGTTCCAGCTTCTCAGACAAAATGCACGGTTCCTGGATTGACGGAAGGGAATGATTATGAATTCAGAGTGATAGCCGTCAATAAAGCGGGTGAAAGTGAACCCAGCGATCCATCTGATTTTGTGACAGCCAAACCGAAATTCCGTAAGTGTAAAGATTCAACTAGTTCACGTTATTTTTAAAAGAGCTTATTTTGCAGGTGACCCAAAAAAGCGCGCCTCAATAAGGAATGGGATACCTGCAAGTGACGTAGTGTGGGTATATCGAGCCTGATTGGTTGTTGAAACGCAACTATTATTTTCATTCTATTTCGAATAAGCTAAGCCCGTCAAGTATGAGCTCTCTTAGGTGACACATTCTATATTCTTACTCAAAGATTCTTTCATAAAGATTTCAATTTTTTCATTGCATATTTCAACTTAAAACAAAGACAGGCACGTAGCCAGGTGGAACATAAACTTCTTATGCATTGAAGTTGCCAGGTACACAAAACAAATCTATATCACGGTTACGATAAACTACATGAACATACAAGTTAAGTAAAAGATGTAGACGAGAAAGAATTTTATTTCAACAAGTTAGATGTGTGATACTGAGCTCTATTTAATCAACTTCGCGTTAATTAACATTCTAGCTTATGTGATAAAACTTAGCTGAACTAGAACACGTCATTTTGCTTATAAGCGATCAGCTGGATCAGACGTCATTAGTCACATGCGTGGGTATTTGTTTTCTTCTTGTACCCAGTAAGTGCAAGTGCCCATTTGTAACATCACGAAATCGTTCAAATTATATCGTGAATAAATAATACTAAGTACTAAATTTCCTTTGAGCATGCTGAGTTTTCTGTTAAGGAAATCAAACATATTTATTCCCAAGTTTTTTTAATTTTATTTTTTGGGTTTTTTTTCTTTTTATTCTGCAAATTAAAGTTTTATACTTTGTAGAACATTACTTTTGCAGTCTAGGGAAAATAATCTAGGAAGTTATTTTTCTTAGGAAACTTGAAATTAATCATCTAAATTAGTGTTTCCCCCCAGGGGTACAGTTTAGTGGGAGTCTTGTGCATAATATCTTGCAACAAACGAAAACATTTTATTTAAAGCTAGCCATGAAAATGTACGATTTTTCTATTGGCTATTTTTTACAGAGTTACTAATTAGTGGCGTCAACAGCCAGTTGTGGATTTTAACTTTTGTGCAATTTTTTTATAGTAAAAAATACATTAATCTTTTTATTAGTGGTGCACAGCATTACGAAAAATTTAGAAAGGGTACACAAAAGTTATAAGTTTGGGAAACACTGATCTAAATGAATGAAAAATTTTAAGTCAACCTCAATCAATCAATTAAATAAATAAATAAAAAATATTCGACTTCATATTAAATCTTCAATACACTTTGTTTCAGTTGCTTGTAGGACCCTCTCCTCAAACACAAATCACAATAATGAAACTTTCAAAAATATTAAGCCTGTTCACACATCACCTCTGAAGCATAACATAAGCGGAAGGATACACCGGAAGTTTTCTTAATTTCTTGGCACTGTTTATATTCCGTCCATTTTCTTTCAGTGGCCCCAAAGATAACCACACCCATGCGAGAAATGAAAGTTCGTGGAGGTATGACGTTAACTGCGGACATCAAGTTCATTGGTGAACCGGTACCGGAGGTTGAATGGTCGTTGGACGGAAAACCCATCAAGAGCAGTGATCGATTGACGATATCCAATTTCGATGATCACACCATCCTCAATATCATTGATGTGAAGAGATCAGATAGTGGACCCTACACCCTCACTATCAAGAATCCTCATGGAAAAGATAGTGGCATATTGGATGTCAATATTCTAGGTAAATACTTTTTTTTTATCTTCTCACCTAATAGATCGAAATTATAGCATGACCCTCATATATTAAATGATTTTTCCCCAAGTCAAAACTTTTGATGGTTTATGTTGGTTTCAGTATTATTCATGATGGTTCAAAATCATTTAAGGGTCACTATCATCCAACATTTTCCATTACGTGCTCATGGTTTTTGACATGCCAACAAACTTCCATCATTCCATGATGGAAAATGCTACTTTAATTCTTTGATGGCTATCCATCAAGAGAAGTTTGATTTTGATAGACCAACAATTCATGATTATCTGCGATGGTTGATGATGGTTCCAGTTATACATTTCCATGAATGGGAATTCTTGTAGATCCTCATTAAGATACCATCAAAACAATTTGTTTTTTTTTCTGCTGGACCATCATAAATCAGACTTAATTCCTTCATTGGGATGATGGTAGTTCATGATCGTTCCAATATTTGATTCCTAAGATACTATGATGGAAATTCGCGATGGTCCATAATGCTACAACAATGCATTTCCCTAATGGTTTAATAATAATTAATGTTGGTTCAGCTGGAATATATTATCGAAACAATTTATTTTGTTTTTTATGTTGGCCCATCATCAATCTGTCCGAATTCCTACATCGGTGTGATAGATTACTTATGTTGGTAAGCTTAAAAACAGTATAATGTCTAAAAAGAGCACACGATTAACCAATGAAATTAAAGTAACTTATTCCTTTATTTAAGTATGATTGCCATTGAAGTTCAGCCTTAAAATATTCGAGAGATATAATTTATTTAATTGCAGATAAACCTGGAGCACCAGAAGGACCTCTAAACATTGATGAGGTAGATAAAGATCGAGTGAAACTCTCCTGGAGACCACCAAAGGATGATGGAGGAAGTCCACTCACGTAAGACACTTTTATTTTATTCAAACCCCCAACTACAATATTTCTAAGGGTACTTACAATATACTCCTCTGGACTTATTCCATTCGACGGGACTCGACGTAATTAATTAAATTTAATTAATTAATTTCAGTTTTATGTGGAGGAAAAAATTGTAATTGTTTAATAAAAATAACTCTGTTGACATTTGTTTACTTTTTTTTAAACAAGGTTTTATTTGAAATTTTAAACTGTACAAACCAAGCAAAGTTAGTGTTTTTATCTTTAATTTTTATAGCTTATCAGGGATCAGTTTAGAAGAAATTTGGGTCCGTTAACGGTCCCTTCACAAAATATCTTTTCATAAAAACGGACCCTTCACAAAATATTTTTACTTAAAAACGGACCCTTCACAAAATGATTTTTCTTTTAATCGGACCCTTCACAAATTTGTTTATCTTCATTATTATTTTGTTAATCGAATAAACCCTTTCCAGGGCAGAAAACAAGAAAGATGGATGTAAACGAATTAAGTTTTGTCTTCGGCAGACGATTCTTCCATTATTCGTCCGAAATTAATATTCTGCGTTCAGCAGTATAGGCTAAATACCAAATATTTGTATGTTGCATCTCTAATTTAGAAGCAGCAATTGTTGTTTATTTTTTAAAATTTAATTTTTTTAATTATAATTTTACAGTGTTGAGCATAATCTTGTATGTCTTTACAATTTAAAAACTCCTTGAAAAAGTTTTTTTTTGCAATAACGGACCCTATTTGCACAAATTCATAAAAGCGGACCCTAGTTGAAAGAATGCGAGTAATTTTTTTCACAATTTCACGAAAAACGGACCTTTCACAAAATGTCTGGACAGACCCCTGCTTATGAAGATGATTATTATGATTTTACCTTTAATAGCTTTCTCCGCACTCCCTCTCTCCGTTTCCATGGTTTCGACATATCTTTCTCTTTTCCCTCACTCCAATATGTTCTAACGCTTTACTAAAACATATTAGCGTAGAAAAAAAAAGCTGCCACAATTATAGTAAGGTGAAGGGGAGAGAGGAGAGAAATCGAGTATCTATCTTGAGTCATCGATTTACAAAGAGCAAAGAAGATTATCTTTTAACTACTTTTCCTGTACTTATAATCAACAATTTTCTGTACTTATACTAACAATCTCTTTCAAAAGGACCGAAGGCATGAAATGATTAGAAAATTCCTTTGTATAAAATACGCAGAATCTTAAAGAAACAGCAAAACGTACCATGACAGATCGATAGTATAAAAATAATACGAAGTTTAATAACGAAGACAAAATTTTCTGATTGTTTTGTGTTTTGAATATAAACTTTTGAAATAAATCAAAAAAATAATAATCCGGAAGTGTTATTTGTGTCTATTAAACTGGTTATCATAAATGAAGGAAAAATCATAAAAATGACCATAACTCAAAAAGTTACGCCTGGATTGTACTGAAACTGGCACAAGTTATAGTGCACAGAATAATGCGTAAAATTGAGGTAAAAAGTATTAAGCTTACGTATAAGTAAGAAATGAATAAATCAGCTGTTTGGAATAGAAAAAAGTACCTTCTGTATGGAGTATGATCACCTCTGGCAGCACACATAGAGGTGTGTGATGCTTTTGATGATGCGGTCTTGACGTCATTCCATTGCAGTGCCACTAATTTACATACTGCAGTTTTACTCTTATTTGACAACATTTCATTATAGGATTGACTAGTTTTTTGGAAGAGTTATCGCTATTGTTGTCATTTTTCCTTAATTTATGATAAAAGGTATAACTCAAATTTCTCTTTTATGGAGCACTCATTTATAGAGACTACATTTGTCGTTCTAGTGGCTACATAGTAGAAAAACGTGACAAGACCAGAGGCGGAAGCTGGCTACCGGCAGTGGCGTTTGTCAATCCTACGAGCCGCAGTTGCTCTGTACCCAAGCTCACTGAGGGAACTGAATACGAATTTCGAGTCATGGCTCAGAATGCCAATGGAATTTCTGAACCACTCACCACAGAGAAGCCTGTCGTCGCCAAGAGCCCATACGGTAATTACCTTTTGAAAATTAGTAAAAATGAATCTTCTTTTAATACCACCACGTTCCATGCTCGTTCTATGGATTTTGTTTTAAAATATAAATAGTTTATGTTTTTTAAAAATTCCATAAACATTTGCAGGCTTGTGTGCTCGATTGAGGCTTATAAACCTTTGTCAAATAGAAATACAGATAGCACAATAAAAAGGACAGCACAAAGATACATTCAGGGTAACAGCGGAATTCGAACCTGTTACCTCCATGCTTTGCACAGCATTTGGCGGGCGGTACCACTCGATCAGGGAGACCTCAAAACTTGGTTGAATAAGGAGATCGCCCATGCCAGATGTTAATGTTTGTTTTAATATTTTAGTCAAAATTAAAGCAATGTTTCACTACGTTAGCGTTTTTAACCTTTGGAATCTCTTACTTTTCCTTAACCCCTTCCTTCTCGCTCCCGTGATATTGACGGACTGGAGTGTTCAGTAGTAACGCGCCAATAAGAATAAAGCTAATTCTTTTTTTTTTTGCCCGGAAAACATTTTATTTCTCATTTTACACACCTGATGGCAGTACCGGACTATTTTTAAGGTGATTGTAGATAGTTAGTTTATTTTAAACTAGTTGTAGTACTAATCAAATACGTAATACAAATGCAAAAGCCAAAAAATAGGCACTTTTATGACCGTTTTCTTGAAAATTAACCGATCGTTAAGGGGTTAATAATCTGATAATTTTTCACGGGAGCACGCACATTCCACCGGAATTGACGCATACGCGCTAAGATTGCTCATGGGTAATTGCTTAAACGTAAATTTGCGAAATCTCTCTATTACTTTTCCATAGTTCGTTAGAAATATATCAATTTTAGTTTTTCATTAGCTCGATTGGAGAGAAGTGAGAATGCATTAACAATACATTGATAATTTTTTGTGTGTTTTAGGTGTGCCTGGTAGACCTGGACAACCAGAACCTGTGGATTACGACCGTGATTTTATTAAACTGAAGTGGGAACCGCCACGGTCCAATGGAGGATCACCGATTATCGGATACGATATCGAAAGAAAAGATAAAAAATCGAACAGATGGGTCAAGGTCAACAAAGCTCCGGTTCCTGTAAGTTCAAAATTTATTCGGCTACGTGAGCTTTTTTAGTGAATAAAAAAAGAATATGGATTTATAAGTTTTATGAAGCAAAAAATGTGAATGAAGCCCAAAAAAAATACAGAAATAAACATATTGCAGTTATGGTTCTATATACGAAATTACTGAAGAAAAGTGGCTTAACAAGTAGGGGACAATTTTAGGTGATTTAATCTGCAGATTTCTTACTGGTTAAATCACTTTGCAACTGGTTACATTTCTCTTATTATTTTTTTTTCATACTGAGGCAGGTTCATGTTTATAGAACTATAGTATGTTCATTTCTGTACTTTTATTTATGCTTACGTTCTGTAGTTACGTTGTTTTGCTTTACTATAAGTTGCACAAAGTATACATTGTTTTCATTTAGATAAGTTTGACTCCCGATAATGTAAGTATTTTAGGTTCCATTTCTCCTTAAAGTTTACTTGATTACAACGGTACTGTATGCTGGAAAATATTTACATAGTATGTTGTGTAATCTAAACCTTAAACCTTTGCCATTATCGCCCGAATCCAGTTCGGGCAACTACTAAGTGCAGTATTTGTGATACCCGAGCTTACTTCAGGCAGGAGAAAAATTAACGTTTCTATTTTGAGAAGGACGAGCTGAATTCGTTTCTACTTTTGGATACTTAACTCACTATTTTCGTAATAGATGGCATTAATGGTCCTTGTTTTAAAAAATTGTAATTATTAATAAAAAGTCACTAAAATAATTTTAAAAAAATTGTTGATCTAAGCAAAAATTTGTATTATATTTCTTGTTTTTCAAATGATGTTATTCATAGTTTGATAACTGAAATGTTTCACATTTATTACAGAGTTGCATATTTACGGATGATACTGTGACTGATGGACACCAGTATGAGTACAGAGTGAGTGCAAAAAATGCAGCTGGAAATGGACTACCAAGCGAGACAACAGTGCCCATAACTGCAAAACCAATGAAAGGTAAACCTTTAAAACTTTTACTACCCTTTCGACTGACTAGTTTTCGCAAAAAAAATTAGCACTTCAAAAAAACAAAGTTTTATTTTCACTCTAGAACAACCATTAAACCAGGGTTAAAACTGGATAGGATATTTTGGTATAATATTTTATATTTCAATTTTAAGAAGACTTTGTACCTTTTAAGTACCTTTCGGTACCCTTTCCGTTATGGGCTTTGGTACCATTTTATTTATTAAAACCATACTTTATGACAAGTTTCTCTCAGAGGGCGATTTTCTATAACTTTCTCCTACCTCTGCGCCCTTTAACAACTCTTAAATGAAACGGTTAGTTGACCCAGTGAATAGTTGACACTCTGTTGTTATAAGTTCTGTCTTGATTTTGTTTACTTTTGTTACAATATCATGAACAATGATTATAATTATATCATAAAGGAATGAAATGCTTCTCTGAATATCATTAGTTTTTAAGTTTTTTTTTCTTTCATCATTGCAATGAAAATTATTAAATAAAAATGTGGTTGTGTGAATTTATGCTAGTTATTTTTTTCTTATAATTCATAAAATTTTCTAAACTATTAGTTCTATTAAATATTGAATTTTTATTTACTAATTCTTTAACATTTACTATAACAGAGCTAAGAAACATTTCGGAATTTATTCTTTAGTTTAAAAGGAGTAACGGTACTTGCCATGCTTACAAGTACGCATTTTATTTATAAATAAAAAATTGTGAGAATATAAAATCGAATCGTGATTTACTTTACAAAATGTACTTCATTTGCATTCGATATTCTTGAAGAATTAACATCTAAGCATTTTATAGAACTAAAATAAAACAAATCACTAGTTGTGCGAAAAAGAGAATAAAGCAAACCGGTATATTTAATTCCAGCGATTTAAGGGGCAACGGAAAATCGAAGCAAGAGAGAAACATAAAATCGTAAATCGAATGGTAGTTAAATTTTTTGCTGTAGCGTGGCGCTAAAGTCGTTTAGATTAGTGTTGCTTTTTTTTCCACGCATTGAAAAAAACGCGCGGACTTTTTATAAAGCTTAAAAACAGCGCATATAAAAAATGAAGGAAAGAAAACATTTTTTAAAGAAATTAAATTTTTTACCTTTATTTTAAAAGTCAGCTTTTTATGAAATTGCAAAACTTTAGTTTAGAGAAAACTAAAGGATAATAGTTTTCATTAGTATTAGGACTATAGTATTTGACTATTCGCACAAATTTTTATTAATTAATATTTGCAGTGCAGCTCTGTAGTTTAGTAGGTATATGAACAACAGTATGAGGGATAATTTAAATAGCTTCGATAATTTGGACGGCACCCTATATCCCCTTAAATTATCTTTTGAATGGAACGATTACTATTTTTTCAGATGACTGGTCAATCTTCTTATAGAACTGTCTTGATTATGCGCAAAATATCATATTTCCTGTGTCCGTGCGAAGAAATGTATAGGGTGTCAAAATTGTTTTTTTAAAAATCTCATCTGGTTTAACCCTTTCGATATTTCCGAGGAACTTGGCAACACTCTCATATTCAAAATGGCGGACTTCTATTTGCGACCATGCCAGTCAATCTCGTTTTAATTTACGTATTTTGAGCTAAGTACAACTATATTTTTGCCGTATTTTGTGTAAATTAGTTATGTTTGTTCTTATTAAGTACTAATTGTACCTATAAAATTTTGACAAATTTTATTTAATTTTTGGGCGATATATTCTCCAAATCGTACTTACCGTTGGGTCAACATATTCTATTAAAGATAAAAATATTATGCGACAAAATTTTAGTTCTTGTTTTAATTGTTTTATAACGGCAACTTCTGATTTCTACAACTTCCGGTAAGAATAAATGATTCGACTCCTTTATATTATTTTTATTATTTATTCACGCGCAAGACATATGTATTTTTACAATATTCAAGACGAATGGGGCATATTGTCCCAGGAGATTTCCGGAGAAACGGGAAAAGTGGAAAAAATGTAGACTCATAGAATATCTATTTTAATATGTCAGCATTAACATAAACTGTTTTTTCTACTTAAATTTCAATGCTGCAAAAGCATGGTCAAAAGGGTTAAGAGAGTTTATAAAAGTGACAAAGTAATTTTCGAACTATATATGATATTTCACAAATATTAAACAATGAATTGAATTTTGCAGAGAAACCCAAACTTCACCTGGATGGTTTGTATGGCAAAGTGATCAGAGTCAAAGCAGGCGATCCACTCCGCATTAACATGCCCATGACAGGAGCACCAGCTCCCACCTGCACGTGGACTAAAGACGACAAATCCTTGCCAGCATCCAATCGACTCCAGACGGAGTCTACAGACGACAGCATCGGTCTGTCCATCCCCGTCACCCAGAGGTCTGACAGTGGCAAGTACACCATCACCGCGAAGAATCCTCACGGGGAGGATTCAGCTGACGTTACAGTCATTGTCTACGGTACGTTGTCTCTTCATATCACATATTTGACGTTGTCTCTTCATATCATATAATTTATTTTCTTACGTTATTTATTTATTTACTGCAAAAGAAATTAATAAAATGATTCAAAAAAATTGGCGATAAGAAAAGCGAAAACAATTAAGTTATGAGCTAAATTGCTGCAAATATGTGCATGTATTGAGCAGCAGCAACAACATAACAGCTAATAAACTAAATTGAAGTTAATAAACAGACTGGTGGAAGCAATTGATTTATATGTATTTAATCGCAAGAAACCTCACCTAAAACAAAGTTTAAATCAGTCACTTACTTGTAAACGATAAGAAATATATAAAATAGATTTGTTATTTAATACATTTCAGGAGATAATAAAGTAATGATGGATTAAAAACTGTTGAGAAGAAATTATTTAAAAAGAAATGTTTTATTATTTCAGATAAACCCGGTTCTCCCAAAAATTTCGAATACTCAGATGTGACAGCAAACGCTATCACTATAAAATGGAAAAAACCAGACGATGATGGAGGATCGGAAATCACTGGTAATGATCTCATTTTCATTCCTTCTTTTTTATGATTATGAAATTTGAAAATGCTTAACTTCTTTTCTTTTGTTGACAGTTGCGATTATTTTAGACAATTTGAAAATAGAATGCGACCATGCAATAGAAAAATCAACGTAATGAGCTACAAAATTAAGATATTAGGAGTTTTTGTTCATGATGCGCTACCTATAGCAAAAAATCTATTTCCTTATCATTTTTCTGAAATTTTATTATAGCACTTGCAGAATTAGCAATAAAGAGAAGAAAAAAAATTGTGAAATCTCTTTTTTCGAATTCTATCGTAAAATATTAAAAAAAAATTTTTATTGCACGGCAGGAAAAGCGTCTCAGGCTGACACAATTTTCCTACTTTCCTCTTTTTCGCTTCATGGTTCCGGCAAATCCTGTTTTTTCCGCGGGCAAATATATTCATATGCAGTATATATAAATATATAGATAATCATAAAATAATCATATAGATTCATAATATGTATAAATATATAGTAAGAATATATATAAATATATTCATTTTGAATAGTACTGCAATGGAAAAAAATTAAGATTTGACAAAACCATGGTACCGGAGGAGAGGAAAGTGTAGCGAGTGGAGAAATCGTGCAACCTCGAGACTCCCATTCTATTTACAAATAAGTATAATAGTATTTAAAACAATATACATTTTGGAACTTTTATTTTAAATAAAGGTTACACAGTGGAGAAATGTGAAGTGGGAGTGGAGAGATGGGTCCCTGTCACCTCATTCTGCCCCACAACGACTTGCGTGGCCAGAAATCTGGAGGAGGGTAAACAGTACAGGTTCCGAATCCGTGCTGAGAACATGTACGGAGTCAGTGATCCTCTCGAAGGAAAACCCGTTTATGCCAAAAATCCATTTGGTACGTAAACAGATTTCGTAACTTTTACATCTCATTTAAATAAGAATATTTAAGTTTATCTTGCATTATTTCCTTACAAATAATTTGCAGAACTGACTGCCCACCTTAAGCTCTAGTCATTTAATATCAAAATTCTAATTTCAGACACTCCAGATGCTCCAGGTCAACCGAAGGTGAAAGATTTTGGTCCGAATTTTGCTAACATTTCTTGGGCACCTCCGTCCAGTGATGGTGGAAAGCCCATAACTGGTAAACAAATTTACAAAAAACTTTTTTTTAACTGTTATGCATGTTTGATTTATTATTCTTTTTAATATATGTAAGCAGTTAAACGATATATAATTTCAGAAAGATCCAATTCTTGTTTCAGTTTCAGTAACTAGACTCATTTTGAAGAGCATCCATTATCGGAATATAAATTCTTTTCTATATTTTTGTGTTTTAAATTGTTGTTTTTTATAACCCTTACTAAAATACATGAACTGATTATAACAATGGTAATGATATTTTCTCTTTTAATACAGTTAATACTCCAGGTAAAAACTACAATAAACTATTGCTTACACAAGATTTTTTTTCTCCAAAATTTATTATTTTATCGATTTACAGGGGTTTGTTATTCAGTGCCTCGAAACTTTTGTTATAAAACTTTACATTTATTTACTTGAAAGATATTCAGAGAAAAAAAAGATATATTTCTAAAGTGTGGAAATAAAATTTTTGTTCAAGGAATTGAAGGGGCTTTAGGATGAAGCCTCTGATTTTCGGTTTTCTTTTCTGTGAAAGATTTTTCAGTCAGTTATAGCGAAACTTCCAGGCAAGATCATCTCTATGTAGAGACCATTTACGACCACTTTGAGAGGCACGCAATTTTTTCCATAGACTTTGTGTGAAAGAAAAACTTTGGGAGAGACAACTAAAACAAACCTTTCCCAGCAACCTGGAAAATATCTGTATCAAATGCGGAGAAGGTTAAATAAGGAAACGCCAAAAAATATCAAAACAAAAATTTGACAAAGCAAATGTATTAAAATATATTCAACATATTTATATGAGGCACTAGTTTAGAGAGGACTTTCTGACGATACAACCTCGTGCTGCAATCAAAGTGCACCTACAGGCGATGCTATATTAATGATTTGATCTTAGAATTGGGAGTTAAATTAGAAAAAATAATTATTTTAAGATTTCGCATCTCAAGCAAACGATCTTCTCATCTTTGAAAGCAAACTAATTTTTATGATATAAAATTAAATAACATAATTGTTTATTTATTTAAAATAGCTTTACCATTCATATAATTGGTAAATTTGCTTTTACACATAATTGTATTAGTTGGGATCATTTTTATAGACGCTAAATTTTTTTCATTGATCCATTTTTTCATGGTGCCAACAGAAGTGGCCTTTTTTCCACCAGGAAAATGACACTGACTAAAGTTTAAATCATGTGCCTTCGATAACAATTTTGAATGCAATAGAGGTAACCTCTAAGAGCGACACACCTCTATCGAAGATCATTTTACTGTAGACGGAGATTGGTCTCTCCCGAAAGGTTTCACTTTTGTACAAATCAAATGAGATAATATTAAAATGATAACAAAGTACAAACACCAATACACCAATCAAATGGGTGTACAAAAAGTAATGCACCAATTATTTCCTAACGTGGCATTGATATTTTATTTCTTAATTTTTTTTAATTTTCTTCGAGACAGAAAGTATGATTCTCGAAATGATCTTTTTTCCGAGAAAAATCAAAGAAAAATGGCGGATGGAAACAATTCAAAACTCAAAGTGGAATTTTTCAAATTTATTTTAACACATTTATTTCGCATTTTCTGAACAATTTTTCGCCATAAGAAGTGGTTGCTCAAAGGGTAGAGCGTTCACCATCCATTGGGTTGACTCGGGTTTAAATCCAAATGATAACTGATCGATACGAATTCCGCACCTGACTTATACCGATCACAGTGCCAACTTAAAATGTGGTAGACGGATAATGGTTAGAGTCCCCTTGCCGTCAGGCTAACCACGGGAGATTTTCGTGGATTTCCTAGTTTTCTCAAAAAAGTCTTCCACGAAGGCAAAATTCTTCCAATACGTGATCCAGAAGTTCCCTTGTCCTCTGGATTGGGTTTAAAATGTCATGGCTACGAAGTTGAGAATTAGTAGTCATAAACCCAAAGTCTAGTCTGCAGTTCAACGATGGTTGTAAAAAAATGAATTCATTACAAAAATAAGCCGATCTCTCTAGAAGAATATTTTAAAGATTAGAACAATTCACATTTTCTAACTGAATTGTCCCTTGCCGTCAGGATAACTGTGGGAGGTTTTCGTGGTTTTCATCCCAATGTAACTCAAATGCAGGTTAGTTCCATCTAAAGTCCTGCACGAAGGCAAATTTTTCCCAATACTTGTTCCAGGAGTTCTCTTGTCTTATGGATTGGGTTCAAAATTACAAGTCTATGGAGTTTAACATTAGTAGTGGTCAAAAAATTGGATTAGCTGTTTAAAGACGGCCATAAAGAATAAAATTTTACTCTATTAAATAAACAGTTTGAATTTTCCATTTTAGGTTACATAATCGAGAAGAGGGAGAGAGGCACTCCTGATTGGTTCAAAGTGAATTCCTTCCCGACACCCCACACAGAGTTCAATGTACCGAACTTGAGTGAAGGCAAAACATACGAATTCCGTGTCATGGCAGTGAATGAAGGTGGACCCGGAAAACCAAGCAAGCCTTCTGCACCAGTCACAGCAAAGGAACAGAAATGTGAGACACTTTTTTATTCGTTGACAAAATATCACCCTGATGTACATTTTATTAACAACTAGCCGCCTAAGGCGGCCAGCTGTCCGCCACGCTAAAGGTTTTCACAAATAAAGTTTTTTAAAACATAGCAGGAAATCTGAGGATTAGTGGACAATTAAAGTGTTCCTGTCCTGCAATTTTGTCTTCATATCCAGTTCTGCTGCAGATGTGTTATAGCTCTTGAGGATGTTTGAAATTATATAGCTACAACGCTTAAGAAAAAAAAAACTAAAATGCTAAATACATGAAAAGAACACGAAAACGAATAAATTTTTTATGGTATCAATTTCTATTTCTATATAATTTTTTATGGTATCAAATTCTATTTCTATATCTGTTACGTCAAGCACTCAGGTATTATAATTTGATCTAGTTGTGCTTGTATAATTTTGATCTAGTTGCGCTTTCTACGTCATTTTGTTAACATCGTTTGGTTTGTTATTTAACATCGTTTGGTTTGTTATTTCTAAGTTAACTTTCAAAAAATTGGCTGGCATCAGCATTTTTATTCTTTAAGTTGTTTATTTTTTCTTTTGGAATTCGTTCCTTTTTAGCGAAATGTTTTTCAACCTAATCGAATTCTTTGCCGACTGTTCTCTGTATATATAAAGAAAATAAAGTAAATATTTTTAAAGTGTTGTGAAAAGAATTTTTAGTTGTACAAAGTACTACAATATCGCTATAAAAATTATCGTCTTCGCTTAAGAAAAAAAAAATAGAGCGTGGAAAGAAGAAGAAAAACTTATTATAACAATTATGAACAGCGACAAATATATCAAAGCGAAGCGTTCTATTTACGTATCGAATATGTTGCCACATTTTTAATACAAAAGTTAAACTTTTCTCCACTTTAATAAATGTAAACTAATGCGAACTTTACAATTAAATTATTAATTCCTTCGTATATTATTGGTTTAAGTTGTCGAAAATTAATATTTCAATTGTGAGGTTCGCATTAGCATACATTTATAAGAGTGGGGAAAAGTATATGCATTTTTTAATAGTTTTTTGAATATGGCTCTTTGAAGACGAAAAAGCATAGATTTTCTTACAAAATGACTGATAACTAAAAAACTAATCCAAATTTTTGAAAAAGAAAAAAAATACTTCTTCATTATGTCAAAACACAATTATGTGCCGAGTTTCGTGCCTGGGCGAGGCTACTGGGGCGATATATTGTGATTACAGACACACACACAGCCGCGTTTATTATTATGCATAGATTATTGGTACTCATAATAATGGAAGTATCATGAATACTTTATATGCTGATTATTTTAAGCAAAGCTTTAAAACCAAGTAGTATTTTTTTTAAAAAAATTTAAGTCCATTCCTACTCAGATCAATAAAGAAAATTTTTTATTTTAGTGACAACTTTTTATTAAAGAATTAATAATTTTTCTCCCATATAAAACTAAAATTTATAGATTAAATTTAAAGAATGAATTAATATTTGAAAAAAAAACTGTATTCACATCAAGTGTCATCATCCACTACAAGTTTAAATTAAAATGTATTTGAGAGCGAGTGTATGAATAAAAAGTATTTTATGAACGAATAAAAATTTGAACTCGATATAGGGAGAGTGTAAAGTAATAAGTAGGAATTGAAAAAAGAGGCAGGCATGTTTGTTCATCAAGTCTTTTTATTGCTATTTTAGAAAAAATATGCACACTTTCTAATGTGCTAACGACAAGTTAAAATATGTGCTAACGCTCGCACTAACAAAAATTTCATCTGATACCCTGAGTGGCTTTAGTTAATAACTGCAAAACGTTTGTTTTCTATTGATGAATGTGTTTTTCTTTTTACAGTTGCTCCTAGTGCTCCAGACATGCCACGTGTGGACAAAGTAACGAAGAATTCAGTGACGCTTTCTTGGAGTAAGCCACTGCATGACGGTGGTAGCAAGATTCAGGGATATCTCGTTGAGAAGAGACCAAAAGGAGCAAAGGAATGGGACATCATTAACACCATCCCCCATCCGGATACTACATTCACGGTAACTGATGGGTGTTCCTCAATCACCGCCCTTAATGTATAGTTTCAGAATCTTCGTCGAAAATCAGATCAAAATTACTAATGTTATAAGAGAACTTTTGCATGGCATTTGTCTTACGTTAATTTTGTCTAAGTCAAAATTCTTGATGGTTCCATCAAAAGAATTTGATGGTTTAAGATGGTTTCAGCGCAATTCATGATGGTCCCCATCATCCAACATTTTTCATCCTGTGCTCATGATGTTTATATGCCAACCAACTTCCATCATTCCATAATGGAAAATGCTACTTTAATTCTATGATGGTAACCATCAAGAAAAGTTTGATTCTCACGAAGAATCCAAGAAGTTTGGTTCCATGATGGTTCAAACAATGCATTTTCATGATTGTTTAATGTTAATTCTTGTTGGTTCTCAGGAATATGCCATCAAAACAAATTGGTGTTTTTTTATGTTGAACCATCATAAATTAGACCGAATTCCCACTTAGGGTTGATAGTGGTTCATGATCGTTCCAACATTTGATTTCGAAGAAACTATGATGGAAATTAATGATGGTGGAACATGAACAAACCATCAAATCAAGTTTCTATTCTTATGTTGGACCATCGTAATTCAGACCGAATTCCTACAATGGGGTGACGGTTACTTATGTTGTTTACCATCAAAAAAAATAATGTTTTATGATGGAAATGTTAAAGGCTACCATCAAGGTTTTGTTGATCCATCAATGGAAAACCATCAAAAGTTTTCACTTGTGTAATGCTAATTTTATTTTCTCCCATTAGTGAAGCGTTTCTTAAAGGTAGGATTGTAAGGGTTCCAAAAGTAAGAATTTTTTTAACCAGTTAAAATTATATTCATATCCACAATTATTTTTCAATTATATTAGTAATAATTATATCCACAGTTTTCTTTGTTGTCCCGGTGTGGACTAGTTGTAAGGACACGGTTCCCAGTAGATAACCGAAGTCAAGCATCACTGTCTGCGGTTCGTAAGTTGGTGGGTGACCACTTTGATCAGCCTGCATCGGAAGCGAGGGTGCGTGGTATCGGTCCTCGTTAAACTGTTCTACCGTAAAGTGTTCGAATTCCTGTGCAGGTCATCTGGCTACCAAAGCAGGGGAGTCATCCCCTCTGCAGAGGATCAAAATTGCGATGGCATGTCTTCGGATCATTCTCAGGGATGTTTCCCGAACCGTCACCAATAGCCCATAGTGCAGTTCTAGTTCGACGTAAATTACCTACCTATATCCACAGTTTTTAATATTGCGGCTGTTATATCAAGTCATTTGCGTAAAATGCAAATAAAAAGTAGCAAGAATTAAAAGAAATTGGTTTTTCGTGGGTTTCCTCTCTATGTAAGACAAATGCGTGTTCCATCAAAAAGTCTTCCGCGGAGGCAAATTTCCCCCAATACCAGGAGTTTCCTTGTCTTCTGGATAGGGTTCAAAATGACAAGGCTACGCAGTTGAACGTCAGAAGCCGTAAATCCAAAAATTGGGTCGGCTGTTCAACGAAGGTTATAAAATAATCAAACTATCTTCCATGCTGATTTTCTCATTAAATATATGACACAGTGTTTTTGCTTCTTATACTTTTAAATCTTTTCTGCCCAGATGAATAAACCTTAGTTACTAGAAGGAGACAAATAGCTTAAATAATTTTTTAAAAATATTAACTTTTTTTGAAAATTTACGATTTGTTGAGATTTTTCCATCTGAGCAAAAAGCATTAAAGAATAATAAGTAGTTTTCAATTTTAGCAATGATTGCAGTAACTTTTTAACTATCACAAATTTTTCTCTAACTTTTTATTTCATTTATTATTATTATTTTTTAACAAAACTGTCGTTTCCTTTAATATTGTCATTTTCATGATTAGCTTAAGGATTTGCTTGAAAAAAATAAGCAAACTCAGCATAGCTTAGCTAAAAAAAATAATAAAAAAATATTTTTTGAAAATTGTAAAACTTGATGCGGTCAAAGTAGAAATCAATGGGACGAGATTTTATTTATATATTTAACGAATCAAAAGAAAATTAAAGACGTCTTATTTGAATGAAGTCGAAAAAAAAGTATAATTTATTTTTATCTTTCGAATTATTTTAAATTGGTGGTATATTGAGTTTTTATTACGACTGATTGAGATGGCAAATTGCAATTTTATTTGGCCTATACGAAACATCAGGTTAATTTTTTTTATTTAGTTTCTACTTTATTTGTTTCAAATGTAGATTTTGGATACAAAATATTCATTTGATATTCCAAGCCATAGACTGCATTTATAAAAATTACATGCAAAGAATGGTACTGAGTCGAAAAACCCTGTGCATGCATTAATCACATTTTTGATAATTTTCTCCCTTTCATTTAGGTGCCTAATTTGAAGGAAGGGGACGAATATGAGTTTAGAGTAATTGCTGTCAATGACGTAGGAGACAGTCCACCTAGCAAACCTTGTGCTTTGGTCAAAGTAGAAGATCAACCCGGTAAGAAACTTCATTATTTCTAATCAACATTTTAATATGTTACCTGCAAAGTTTGAAATCCGGCATTCTGCGGAATGCCTTGGCATTGTATAGAATGCCTAAAACTAGCCGTAAATGCACGAAACGATTTATATTTCGCACATTTCCTACACATTCTATAGAATGCCAAATGAGAAACCGGCAAAGTATAAAATACATCGTTTCGAATATCACGTGGCAAGGCACGTGACTTTCAACGCTCGCCTCGTGGTCAGAATCTGTCTGTTGCACTTTGCGGTTTTTATATTAAAATTTTGTTTCCCTTAATAAGAAAGGCATAAATTATGTTTTGCACAACTTTCCATTTTCTTTACGCATTTCGAATACATTTTTTTAATGGCACTCTCATTATTTTTTCAGAATAACACTTTTATTTTTGAGAAATGCACATCATTTACATAATAACCTCATCAGGACGTTTTTTTTTCATACTTAGCCTAAATAGCATTTGTCATTCTATAAAATGCCTAGATATTATATACAATGCCTAGGGAAAGTATGTAATACTTCTCATATTTCGTAACTTGCCTGAAAATATGCGGCATTATATACAACGCCTAGGCATTCCATAGAATGCCGGCATTTCATACTTTGTCGGTAACATATTGATTGAATTTTCTTTTACTTTTTTTAAAAAATATTTAAAAATCATTTACAGCGTGTTTGAAATGCAATTTTGAAACGAGGGAAGATAAAGTAGTCTAGAACTGTTAATTTTATAGGACAGATTTTAGTTATAAACAGTTTTTCTGAGTGGCTAATTGCATAGACAATTAAAAGTATCTTAAGAGTTGCTACTTCCACGTCTCCTTCCCTGCGACTATGAGTGACAGAAATGGGTGGTTGTTGACTACCGGTGGAAGTCTTTTGTGTTGAGCAGCAATCAGTGAGTCGTGGTGGCTCAGGAGATGGAGCGTTATCTTTCCAATGACGTGAACCGTGTTCGAATCCCAGCGATGGCTTAAACAAGTAAAATACATTAATAATGATCCATTGCTGACTGACAGGACCAGGTATGTGTTAAAGCGATATTGCACATTAAGCAATATCGCGGTAATGAGGTTAAACTGTGAGTTAAACCGACTTTAATTTTACCCTTTAAACACGAAATTTAATTTTAAAAGCTCCCCACATGTTGCAGAATTGAACTCGAGAAATGACGTGTAAAGCAGGGTAAATGGTTCCGTTAAAAATTTTACGAAAAATTACGACCTTTTCATCCATCAAAAATTAACCATTCATTTAAGAAAAAGTTTCTTGTTATTAGAACTAGTAAAAAATGTCAACAAATAATGAAATATATAAGATACATTATAAGAACAATACTAGCCGTCGGATTCTGAATTTAATAATGTGTAGGCAGACATTTTGTGAAAGGTCCGTTTTGGTAAAATTGTGAAACAATGACTCGTAATTTGTGAATATAAAATAAACGTTAAGTCCCATTCTTTCAACCAGGGTCCGCTTTTGTGAATTTGTGCAAATAGGGTCCGTTATTGCAAAAAAAACTTTTTCAAGAAGTTTTTAAATTGTATATAGATGCAAAATTATGCTCAAAACTGTAGAATTATAATTAAAAAAATTAATTTTTAAAAAATAAACAGCGATTGCACCTTCTGGGAAGGGTTTATTTGATTAACAAAACAATAATGAAGATAAACAAATTTGTGAAGGGTCTGATTAAAAGATAAATTATTTTGTGAAGGATCCGTTAACAAATTTCTTCTAAACAGACCCTTGGTAGGATTCAGCCTCGTAGAGCGAAGACCCTGTATGTATTGTCGCTGATAATTGTTTCGCAATTTCTCCGCAAATTAATACTTACGGTCCAAGTTGCGACTTAATTGGTTACTGCCCGAGATCCCTCTATTTTCCACAATACAAAGCACTTTTGTTGGTAATGCAAAAGAAACCTATCAAACAATGTCCTTGAAATATCGAGTTTTGGTAGTCATTGGTATTATTTTTTTATTTTGCACGAAGAGTATATAAGTCACTGCAATAATCCGACGTGTTTTCACGTCAACTGGTTACTGATAACAACTTTAAAAAAATAAACTATATCACTTGAATTTCAGATAAACCAAGGATCGACGCAGGAGCCTTGAAGGACATCACAGTCAAGGCGGGACAAGAGTTTAGCTTGACCGCTCCATTTACTGGTTTTCCGAAACCAAACGCCATCTGGTCAAGAAATGATCTTGATTTGGATGAAAAGGATCCACGATGTTTCTTTAAAGTGAGTCCGGCATTTTAAAACAATTTTTTCTTTTGCAAGTTTCAAAGTGAAACGCTTTTTTTCAAAGTGAAACGCTTATGTTTTAATTATTATGTGTAGTTTGCTTAAATAGGATTAAAATAGCTTCTACTACCTGTGCAAGTCTATTTTCACTTCATTATCTAAAATATGCTTATGTCTATATTTATTTGTTCTTTTTTTAAAGGTGGGAGATGATTATGTTGTTTTGGGCATATCTAATTCTAAGAGATCGGACTCGGGACAATACAAACTCTTCTTGAAGAATATTTCAGGATTTGACACAGCTTATTGTAAAGTCACTGTTTTAGGTAAGAATTTGATTTCAAGACATCTAACACGAAACAGTATTTATAATAAAAAAAAGGACCGAAATGTAACGAACTGAAAGTAGCTGATTATTTGTAGTCAGGATCCACAACGTAACAAATAATAAACAATTTGTACTTATAAATATCAGCATCATTAAAAATAACTACTTATGTAACGATTACAACATTAATCGTGATTAAGATTAATTTTTATTAGGTGGCAATAATAGCTTTCATCGCAATTATTAGTAATTTCAATTTTATTCGCGATTACAAGTAAAATGAACGATTGCATATTTAATAATTACGAGTAATCATACTTCGGTTGTGACTGCAACGTTAATCGTAATGACAAGCAATTTAAATGAGGTAACGATTACAAATTTAATGGCGAGTATGAGTAACCGCAATTAACGATTCCATCTTTTACAATGGTTACCAGTTTCAACCATAATTTATCTATACATGCTTAATCGTAATCAACATATATCTTACGTAATCAGCAATTTTATAATCAACAACTTAATTGTAAACAACAACAAATCAACAGTTAGATTCCAAATATAGGGGAGAGTCGGGTAGCTCCGCCCACTTAAGGAGTATTGCTTATATTTCTGTATAATATTGAGTAATAATCAATATTTTTGTATGTTTCTATTGTTTTACCATCTAATTAAATAATAATAATTCAAAAAGAATAAACCAAAAAAAGAATAGTTTAACTTAAAAAAATAGAAATTTAAAAAAACATGTTTTTCAGCTCTTTTCAAAATGTGTCGGGTAGCCCCGCCCAGTTACAAAAATTATGTTTTTTGACTGTTTTTTCAGGTGTAAATGAAAGTGACCAATGTATTGACAATAGATAAACCTCATTTATCATTTTTATCACAAAATTATTTTATTTATTACATATTTATATACTTTTAGTGAATTCTATCATTTAATAACAATCATTTAATAACAACAATATTTGTTGTTAAAAATGCATATAACATTCAAATTTGAAGCAATAAAATAATAATCTTTGCAACCGTACATTTATCGACGAAATAAAATTGGGCGGTGATACCCAACATTCATGTGAGCTGGGCTACCCGAAATCCAATTTTTTTGTAAATTTGTAATTACTCGAACAATTTTTCGCATATAAACTTCTTTCTTCGTGCAAATTAAACTTAAGACTACGTACTTTAATGCTGTATGTATAGAAAAAATAATTTTTTTAGTATTAAAATGAAGTTTAATCGAAACATTCAACCAATTTTTCTTAATTTCATGACTACTGTATTCTGCATATTTTCAAAACAATTGTTTACCATGTTAACAGCTGCATAAATACTTGAAACTTTGAAAATAATCTTTTTTTAATATAACAATTAATGTCCGATTGCCCATTGACTTGAAAAAATATTCTACACATATGAAATTGGCTGTGGGCGGGGTTAACCGACTCTCCCCTACTAGCAATATTGATTCAAATATAATCAACAACTTACGTAATCAACAATACACAACGTAATCAACAACTGAATCGTAAGCAACAACAAATCAAAAGATAGTGTACAACATATACTAGCAATATTGATTCACGATCACAAGTAAATATATCTCCATCTAGTCTTGATTCCAAAACTAAATTTGATTTCCAAGTAATCTCGATTACATTTAATCTGGAATATAAAATATAATTAATTGCGCTCCTTTCTGTGTTCATCTTTTGCAGACGGCGCATAGCATGATAAAGCCAGTTTGGTCCACTAATTGTAAGTAAAAGGTTAATTAAGAAAAATGTTGTTATTTGTTAGATCGCCCTGGACCTCCAGAGCATCTGAAAGCAGAAGAGGTGGAAGGTGATTCCCTGACTCTGAAGTGGAGTCCACCTAAAGATGACGGTGGAGCAGAGATAAGCAACTACATCGTTGAGAAGAGAGAAGTGGGCACCTCCATATGGTCAAGAGTGAGCAGTTTTGTGAATGGAACAGCCACCAGGGTGCGCAATCTAACAGTTGGAAAGCAGTACGAATTCAAAGTGATGGCCGAAAATTTGTATGGTACCAGTGATCCAGCCACAATGGAGCCTATTTACGCTAAACTTCCTTACAGTAAGAATGATTATGTTCTTTAGTTTAACACGGAACCCACGACCCCGTGACTCCTCAATGCTTCCTTTTTTTTTCAATTCCTACTTATTACTTTACACTCTCCCTATATCGAGTTCAAATTTTTAATCGTTCGTAAAATACTTTTTATTCATATACTCAACTTCAACTAACTTGACTCAACTTCAACTTTTTTGAGCTTGTAGTGGATGTCACTCGATGTTAATGCAGTTTTTTCGAATATTAATTCATTCATTAAATTTAATTAATTAATTTTAGTTTTATTTGGGAGAAAAAATTGAAATTATTTAATAAATAGTAACTAAAGTAAAAATTTTTCTTTATCGACCAAAGTAGGGATTGACTTTATTTTTTTTAAAAATATATTACTTCTTTTTTAGTTTCATATGTCTGACTCAGTGTGTAGTACAACTTACGTGTTGATTTAATTTTGCCGTTGTTTAATTAATGAAATTGCTATTTTGTTGCTTTCGGGATGCTCAGCCATTAAATTTTACATTGTCTTATTAACTGAACGTGACAGCTGAAGTTTTAAAAAAATTGCACTCATACATTTATGAATGCTGTAGGCGTATTGAAAAATCTGGCATTCTGGAAATTTCGACGGTATTTCGCAATGAGTCAGGCAAATTGACAAAATCTTCGACGCTCTCTAATCTGCCTGATACATTTCAGGCTTATTGCAATCAGTCATACGCCTTTGGCTTGATTAGGAAATGTATAAACAGTAATAATAAATCTAAAACATACAGTAATACATCTTTAATAAGTTTAATTTAATATAAGCCTTCTGTACTCATGACAGTGTTTTTGAGGACTTTTATATAATTTTTAACTGTTTGAATTATATGTTTTCTAATTAGCCTCAAAGTATGTGGGTGCACTGCAATGAACCAAAAAGGAATTAAATTGACTCGAAAAAACTGTATATTTTGCCAATCAGCCTGGCGAATTACAAAATAACGTCAACTGTTTACAAAGTACCTACAAAAACTACAATAAGCCTTTGAATGTTGCGATAGTTACAAACTCCTGCTATTAGAATTAGCCTACAAAATCTTACCTTTAGTATTATTCTAAGCGATCTTCACAGAGATGTATCGCATTTGATTTTAAAACCAGATCATTGAGTATCTTGTTTTGTAACACGTGTTTTCCAGAAATCCTTTTTAGTTTTAAATAGGGTTTTGCAGCATTGGCAGAAACTTTTGTTTTTTTCCCTATAATACCAAATGCAAACCAATGGGTTCGAATAAAAATATTTTGATTTAAAATTATCATGCTTTCGTGAACCAATCATGAACCTATTTATTTAGAACCAAATTTTTTAACGTTAAACTTAACACTGAAAATATGGTAACCCTCACACTTTATAGATCTTTTTTTTTTTTTTCATTTTTAACAGCAGCACCTGGTACATGTATCGTTCGCTGCTGCGCGCTAACACTCCACGCAAACATACTAGGAAAATAAACATTAAACATAAATTAACATGTAACATGGAAAGATTAAAAGATTATAAACATTTAAAACATTAGAGCATTAGAACGTAGAAAAAGTGTAGAAAAATATCAAAAACATAAACAAAAGGTTAATAGAAATTCAATTTGCAGGGCTTGTAATTGCTCAAGCGCCCTCCAGTATCTGAGGTAGATGTCCACTGCTCGGCAACCCCTCGGGTGTTCAACATTTATCTGAGCTTCCTCCTTGTAAAGAATACAGACTTTATAAATGTCATGTGATTAATTTTTTTAATTGATTTATTAGAGCCGTGAT
Source organism: Parasteatoda tepidariorum (assembly GCF_043381705.1). NCBI lineage: Eukaryota > Metazoa > Arthropoda > Arachnida > Araneae > Theridiidae > Parasteatoda > Parasteatoda tepidariorum. The sequence goes on along the minus strand of NC_092212.1, from coordinate 87,509,185 downwards.
GGTTCAATGGAAAGAGTGTTTGCCTTCAAATGAGGTGAACAAGGTGAGAATACCAGCGATGGCTGGTCCATACGAATTCCGCATCCGGCTTGCACTGACACAATGCTTTCTCGCGGTTTTCCTCTCTATGTAACGCAAATGAGGGTAAGTTCCATCAAGAAAATCCTCCAAGAAAGCATATTTCTCCCAATACTCGATCCAGGAGTTTCCTTGTCTTGTGGATTGATTCAAAATTATAAGGCTACGGAGTTGAACATTAGTAATCGTAAACCGAAAGATTGGGTCGGCTGTTGAACGACAGTTATAAATAATAATACAAACATCGATTTTTTGCTAACAACCTTTTAGAATTTATAAAATTACGTGTAAGTTTAGATAAGATCTCTGTAAGAAATCTTCAAATCTTTTCACTCTTCATCCCATAACATTAGCGGAGAGATACACAGGAAATTTTCTGGTTTTAGAATCTTGTTATTATTTACATTCAGTTAATCATCCAGAAGAATCTTACTTAATGTGATAATAAAACTTTACAATGCGTACCAGGAAGTAAATTCCTTTCATTGCAGATCCACCGGGACCACCAGGCATACCACATTCCGTCGAAACTGGTACGGAATCCATCACGTTATCTTGGACGAAACCGAGGACGGACGGAGGTAGTCCGGTCACTGGTTACGTCCTCGAGAAACGAAAGATTGGGGATAACAAATGGACACGAGCCACCAATGTCACCATTCCAGAACTGACGCACAGAGTGGGCGGCTTGCAAGAGAACAGCGAATACGAATTTAGAGTGGCGGCTTGCAATGCTGCCGGACAAGGTCCATGGAGCTCGAACTCAGATGGAATAGTTGCCAGAATGCCACCATGTGAGTACTCTAAATTTAGTATTTACTAGAGAACTTAGTGGAAGAACATTATTGAAAATATAAACACTAGCTTCTGAAATTAGTAAGGTGGAGAAAGTCGACCTGTTTTGAGCACTCAAAAACAGGCACGCATTCTCAAGACTCACTAAACGTGAAGGAGAAAAAACAAAACACATTTGAAAAAATGAAGTGGGGAATAAAATAAAGGTGAAAGTAAACCTAGAAACACCTCGGTAGCCGAAAGAGGCAAATCAAGACGGGCTGCATTTCCAAGTACAGTGGAGTAACTCATATCGTTAATTAGGGAATCGGTACTTATGCGAATGGAATAAAATTTCGGAGCATCAAGCTGAACTGATGTGGCAAGTTTAGAAAAAATTTAGGAGTTATCAAAAATATACTTATGTCCAAGGCTCTAGCCTAGCACGGCAATAGATGATTTAGCGAATTCTTGATGCGGTACATATCTTCATCGAAATTTCAAAGCGTGTCTGATTTGTAGCAAAGGTAACATTGGGAAGGTATGTTATAAGCGATTTTCAATACTGATAGGGTCATTTACTCTTAAGCGAAACTTCTAAAATCGAATTACAGTGTTAAAGTACGGAAGAAGTTAACGAAATGTGTTAAAGGTTTATTTATAGCTTGATATTGTATAGTTAAATGTTACATGCTGAACTTAAATAATCAAAATTGCTCTAACCCGAAGAATAGTGCATTAAGTTGAACCTTTTTATCAGAGTACTTGATGACACGATACTGTGGATCAACTGGAACGGAAACACGACTCAATTTTATAACTACTTACGATAGCGGCAATTTTGAACAATATTACGATACAAAAACTTTTTCTTTAAACTTTTGCTGTTTTAAAATTCTTGAAGTTGTGGAAGAAATTAAACTGGTCTTAGGAAAAAAAACGGTTCTGATTCTTTTGAAACGATAAACATTCACAGGGTCTGCTTAGAAGAAATTTGGGTCCGTTAACGGACCCTTCACAAAATATCTTTTCATAAAAACGGACCCTTCACAAAATATTTTAATTTAAAAACGGAGCTTCACAAAATGATTTTTCTTTTAATCGAACCCTTCACAAATTAGTTTATCTTCATTATTGTTTGTTAATCGAATAAAACCTTCCCAGGAAGGGGGGGGGGGAGAAAGACAGATGTAAACGACGGCAGACGCTTCTTCCTTTATTCGTCTGAAATGAATATTCTGCGTTCAGCAGTATAGGCTAAATACCAAATATTTACCAAATGCATCGCTAATTTAGTAGCTGTAATTGCTGTTTATTTTTTTTTAATTTAATTTTTTTAATTATAGTTTTACAGTTTTAAGCATAATCTTGTATCTATTTACAATTTAAAAACTCCTTGAAAAAGTGTTTTGCAATAACCGAACCCTATTTGCACAAATTCATAAAAGCGGACCCTGTTTGAAAGAATGTGACTAATTTTTTCACAATTTAACGAAAAACGGTCCTTTTACAAAATGTCTGGGCAGACCACTGATTCAAAAAGTTCCTTCTTATTTTCTTATGTTTTCTTTTTTACAGGTCCTCCAAAACTAGACACTAGTTTTGCCATGAGAGACTTGACTGTATCGGCTGGAGAACCCTTCACTATTCGTGTTCCATACACTGGAAGCCCGGCACCCACCGCATTATGGACAGTGGTCAGTTTCAATTTTTATGTTTAAAAAAGTTTTTCGTTTTAATTTTTTTTTTTTTAAAAAACTTCTTGGAAGTACTCGGAGCAGCATATTGTGGATGGTTGACCGCGTAAAGTTAGGCGCAGATGGCGCTAGTGGTTAAAATTTGCCGTACGATTTCCGGGTAACCTCGTCCGACTGATTTTTACTCTTAAACATGATAAAAAGCCTCATACACTATAATTATACAAGTAGTGTTTTGAATATAACGCATTCTTTCTTTCTAATTTTCAACAAAACAGACAACAAATGAATTCGGGAAAACTCCGCAAACTTGCTATGATGCTACTCAAAAAATACAATACATCAATTTTTTTTTAATAACCGTCGTTGAACAAGCCGACCCAATTTTGGGTTTACGACTACTAATGTTCAACTCCATAGCTTTTTGAATCCAATCCAGAAGACGAGGAAACTCCTGGATCCAATACCCCTAGAGGTATTATTTGTTATGGGAACATGGAGGACTTTGAGACTCGACAGATTTAACGTGCATCAATCACCATTAACTACACGGGGAGTCTTGAGCCGGCAGGGATCGAATCCACGACCGCTTGTACATGGGCCCAGTGCCCTACCAACCAGACTATCCCGGCCAACACACAAATATAGCGAAAAAAGGGATAACACTCAAAGAATGGCTAACTTTGCGCTTTATTTATATTGTGATATCAATTTTGCTAAATATGTTTGCGGCTCACTACCTGTTAGAATTTATAAATCACAGAAAACTCTTACATGTAGTAAAATGAGATGTAAATTTAAACATAAATCACATCAATAAAACTTCTTAGAATATTAAACCTGTTCACACATCACCTCGTAAGCATAACGTAAGCGGAAGGATACACAGAAAGTTTTCTAAATTTCCTCCTATTTGGGGAAGCTTGTTATTATTTACATTCAGTCAACCATCCAATACGCTTGCCTCCTCGATTGCTGAAGATGAAGAGATCAATATTTATTTATTTTTTCAGAATCAAAGTGAAGTAAAACCGGATGATCGCGTAACAAGTGAAGTCAATGAAGAGTTTGTCGTGTTCCTCAACAAGAAGAGCAAACGCGAAGACTCTGGTAGATACACACTGAAGCTCACGAATACTCAAGGATCAGACTCTGCATCATGCCGAGTCACAGTTGTTGGTAAGACATTTCTTTTTTTACAAAATGGAACAGCCATTACGATAGAACCTTTTTGGATAATAATTTGTAATCATAAACCTAATTTTAAACCATTTCAGATAAACCTGGACCACCCCAAGGGCCACTGGAAATTTCGGATATCACTCCAGAAAACTGTTCCCTGTCATGGAAACCTCCACTAGATGATGGCGGTAGTCCAATAACTAACTATGTCGTCGAGAAATTAGATCCAGCTCTAAATGTATGAATGTTATGATTAACATTATGACTATTTATTGTGTTGTAAAATGTTCTAATACGAGTGTAACACAAATTGCATGCTCATTTCAATTGCCAGAATTCGATCTGATCGATTGAATCTTAGTATGGCTCAGATTCGATCTGAGAATCTATTCAGATCGAATGAGCCCTACTCAGACCGAGTATCTGGCGATCTGAGTATGCCTATTTTTATAAAGATCCATCTTTGAAAAGGTTTCTTATAGCTGCCTTTTTTTTCTTCGGCAATCAAACATGCATTGATTGTTTTTGTCTCACTTTCCTTTTTAATGACTTGTTAGAATTTAATACTCTAACTTTTGTGTTATTCTCACTCAAATAGCTTCGACACACAGTGATTATCTTTATTTCGTTTTTAAGTGGATTTTTGAAATATACTATATTAAGAGCACTGATGAAAAAACACTCTATGTATCTTTATTTATCTTTGTACAAAGAAGATAATTATTATTATCTTCGATATTATCGGAAAGAAATATTATTTCGATGCTATTATTAAACTGTCTTAAAATTATATTTCAATTCTTATGTAAGGACCCTTCTACAACTTTATTAAACATTATGGGTTCATGACGAATTAACTCGCTTTTTATGATTAAAGGTTGTAGTAGTTGAATGATAGCGAATTAACTCGTCGCAGCATTTGTGAAACCCAGGGTGATATAGAATATTGCAAAAGCTTTGCGCATCAGAGATTAATTTCATTTCTTTCAGTTTAAATAAAATTGATTAGAGTTTAATTTAGAAGCGTTTACTTTACTTAAACGTTCGAACCTTATTCAATTGCAAAAATAAATGCGGGTGGTATGACATAGTTTCCGTTTAAAATTTCCTCTCAACAAGCTGTTTAAACGTTTTTGAAAAGCAATTGGGTACATCTATCCCATATTCGTGTTTTTATTTTGCATTTCACCCATAAAGATAAGTATGCTTATATATAAAAATTCTTCTCATATTTCCTGTTTTTAATTCTGGCCTATGCTAACCAATAATAAGCTAAATTCAATTTCTTCTGGGGATAAATAGAGGCTCTAATTTACTTGTAACTCTAGCCAGCTTCAGTAACTCTTTGAACATTTTTTTCAAAATTTTTTTTTATCGTGAGCAATTATCAAACTCATTGATTTTTTCTCTCAATATTTTATGCTAGTATTATGTAAGTATATTTCTTAGATAATTTACTTTTCAATGTACTTAATATTTATACAGGCATGGATAAAAGTAAGCAGCTATGTGCGTGGATGCCATTACGATGTGGTGGGACTGGAGCCAAACAAAAAATACAGCTTTAGAGTGTGCGCAGAAAATCAGTACGGTATCGGTACTCCCTTGGCTTCAGAAAAACCAATCATCGCCAAATTCCCATTCGGTGAGTGTTCTTTTTCTTAGCTATTCTTCTAACAAGGGAACAAAATGCATTGTTAAAGGGAAAAAAGTTAAGATAAATCTGTAGCTTAGCTGACATGGAAAAAATTCTGGTGTTGAGAGAATTGAATCAAACTTTTCCCAAAAATGAGAAAAAGAGGGAAGAGAGAAATATCTTCTCTACAGTGCTTTAGTTGACAAAATTTCTACTAACCAAAGCTAAGTGTTCTCTGAACGCAAAAAGACTGGTTGGGGTTTACCTACCTGCAGAGTAAAGAAGAAAATATTTGTAATTTTATTTCATTTTATTTATTTATTTATTTTAAAGAATATACATTTTGAACAACAACAAAAAAACTAAAAATGTGAAAAAAATGTTTTTTTTAATTTTTTTTTTTAAAAATGGACATTTTGTTCAGGCATTGTTCGCACATTTTTTTAGTGTTATCACGAAGTCCTAAAATGATTTTTTTTTTATCTTAAAGCAGTGGAGCATCGTTTATACGACGATCACTTATACGACGTTTTAGTGTGGTCCCAAATCATTCCTATTCACTTTAATGTAAAAATATATCGTTTGTACGACGCACGGAATCGGTTATACGTCGGTTTTTAGATTTTGTTCACGTTTACTTAATTTTTTATTTTTGCTTGTGTATTTTAAAAAAGGGCGGAATTTGCCAACATGAGTGATACAGAAAAGGGTGCCAACAAGAATGCTTGGATGACGACCGTAATTTTTACAAGATGACTGAAAAAACTTGACAATGTTACGAAGAGGGAAAAAATAAAAATTTTGCTATTNACCACACGTCATGTTCTTTAATGAATATATCTGCGCGGTATCCGACAACTATAAAAGTATACATTTGGTGACGTGGATCACACGTCATGTTCTTTAATGAATATATCTGCGCGGTATCCGACAACTATAAAAGTATACATTTGGTGACGTGGATCACACGTCATGTTCTTTAATGAATATATCTGCGCGGTATCCGACAACTATAAAAGTATACATTTGGTGACGTGGATCACACGTCATGTTCTTTAATGAATATATCTGCGCGGTATCCGACAACTATAAAAGTATACATTTGGTGACGTGGATCACACGTCATGTTCTTTAATGAATATATCTGCGCGGTATCCGACAACTATAAAAGTATACATTTGGTGACGTGGATCACACGTCATGTTCTTTAATGAATATATCTGCGCGGTATCCGACAACTATAAAAGTATACATTTGGTGACGTGGATCACACGTCATGTTCTTTAATGAATATATCTGCGCGGTATCCGACAACTATAAAAGTATACATTTGGTGACGTGGATCACACGTCATGTTCTTTAATGAATATATCTGCGCGGTATCCGACAACTATAAAAGTATACATTTGGTGACGTGGATCACACGTCATGTTCTTTAATGAATATATCTGCGCGGTATCCGACAACTATAAAAGTATACATTTGGTGACGTGGATCACACGTCATGTTCTTTAATGAATATATCTGCGCGGTATCCGACAACTATAAAAGTATACATTTGGTGACGTGGATCACACGTCATGTTCTTTAATGAATATATCTGCGCGGTATCCGACAACTATAAAAGTATACATTTGGTGACGTGGATCACACGTCATGTTCTTTAATGAATATATCTGCGCGGTATCCGACAACTATAAAAGTATACATTTGGTGACGTGGATCACACGTCACGTTCTTTAATGAATATATCTGCGCGGTATCCGACAACTATAAAAGTATACATTTGGTGACGTGGACCACACCTGCTACCACGTCATGTTCTTTAATGAATACATCTGGCACAGCGACTATAAAATAATTATATATTTTTTAATGTGAACAATTTTTTTATATCAAATATGGCTATAAGTTAGAAATTATCACTGTTATTTTTAAACTATGTGAAAAACAGTATCGCTTATAGTAAAATTTAAAACAATGAGTAGCGCATTAGAAAATTCCATTTCGTTTTTCGCTCATCCCTATTTCAGGAATGAATTAATATTTGAAAAAAAAACTGTATTAACATCACCCACTACAAGTTTTAAGAAAATGTATTTGAAGTTTAGTTGGTGAATAAAAAGTATTTTATTAACAGAGATGCCAACTTGCTCCGGACAGCAAATATGTATTTTAAAGTGATAGTTTATCAATTGTGATTCTTGGATTTAATTTAGTATATTTTAATCCACCGCTATTTCTAAATAATTTGTAGGCTTATATAATTCACCACTTTATAGTACTTATGTAATGCAATACCTTTTAAAAAGCAAGCAAAAATTGTCAATTGTTTGTAAAATTTACTTTGTAGTTATTTACCGCTTTTTTTAATTATTTTGGCGTGTGCGGAGCAGTTGGCATCTCTGTATTAACGATTGAACATTTAAACAAGATAGTAGGAAGAGTGTGAACTAATAGTATGGATTGAAAAAGTTATTTAAAATCGTTATTTGCGATAACTCCTGGGCAAGACAAATTATTCAAAACGCAGTTCATAATTGAAAATCTAGCACTTAATCAGATTCAGCACTTAATCTAGCACTTAATCAGAGCACTTAATTAGATTATGAAGAAAAAAATCAACACGAAGTTCAGTACTCGTAAGATGAGAAATATTGTAAACAAATACAAAGATGTAAGAAAAAAGGTTTAATGGAAGGTTTTTAATTTCAGATGTTCCAAGTGCTCCCGGTACTCCGCAGATCACAGACGTGGATGAAACGAGCGTCAACCTCATCTGGGAGAGACCCAAGAGTGACGGAGGATCCAAAATCCATGGATACCAAGTGGAATATAGAGATCCAAGAGATGGAAGATGGAAACCCATCTCTGACCAACTCGTCAAAGACACCACCTTGAGAGGTTTGATCCTTTGACTCTAATCAAAGTGCATGCCTACGAATTGCATAATTGCTTTGTAAAATTTTTCTATTCTTTATCTTAATAAGAATCGTAGTTGGACGACAAATAGAGTAGGAGCTTTTGACTTTTTTCGAAGCGGAAGAGGGCGATGTTCAGGTAATTTGTTTTAGTCAATTGAAACTCTGAGCCATCAAAGATTTTTTTTTTAGTGTTCCAGTCTGCTCTCAGTCACCACTACAACCATACTGAGAGCGGCGATGGCTCAGGGGATAGAGCCTTCTCCTTCCAATGAGGTAAACCGGGTTCGAACACCAGCGGTGGTGGGTCGATACAAATCCACATCCGGCTTGCACCGACCACAGTGTTGACCTGAAATATCCTCAGTGGTAGACGGATCATGGGTTAGAGTCCCTTGCCGTTCGACTAACTGTGGGAGGTTCTTGTGGTCTTCCTCTCCATGTAACGCAAATGCGGGTTAGTTCCATCAAAAAGTCCTCAAAATTTGCCTGAATATTTGATCCTATTTTAAATATTTGATCCAAAGNTTTATTTTATATTCACAAATTACGAGTAATTTTTTCACAATTTTACAAAAACGAACCTTTCACAAAATGTCTGGACAGACCCCTGCAGGTGCTCCCTTGTCTTCTGGATTGGGTTCAAAATGACAAGGCTACGGAGTTGAATATTAGTAGTCGTAAACTCAAAATTTTCGGTTGGTTGTTCAACAACGGTTATAATATAAAATTATAATACAACCATATTGAACTTTTAGCATTACTGTGTGCGTACGTCTATAATCTTTGAAAATATACATTATTCAAAATAATGGGATACAAATTAAAATTATCTTTGTTAACACTAGAAAAACAGAAACTTAGTATAAAACCTATATTGACCTATATTGAAATTAATGTGAAACAAATAGTAATTGTCTCTGAAAATATACATAATTCAAATTAATGTGATAAAAAATTGTGATAGTCTTTGAAAATATGTATAATTCAAAATAGCGTGATACAATACAATAGTGAAGCCTAATCTGTTAAAATCTATACAATTCAAAGTATTGTGATACAAATTGTGATAGGCTTTGAAAATATTCAAAAATCAATTTAATGTGAAACAAATAATGATTGTCTCTTAAAATTTAAATAATTCAAATTAATGTGATACAAATTGTGATAGTCTTTGAAATTATGCATAATTCAAACTAACGAGAAACAATACAATAGTTAATCTTTTGAAAATTTATATAATTCAAAGTATTGTGATACTTATCTCGATAGTCTAAAAATGTATATAACTCAAAATAATGCGATACCAATTGCGATTATCTTCGAAATTATACACAAATCAAACTAAAAGGGAAGCAAATATCGATTGTCTCTGTAAACTTTCACAATTCAAATTAATTTGATACATATTGTGATAATCTTTAAAAATATGCATAATTTAAAATAATGTAGTACAAACTGCGATAGCTTTTGAATATATATATATATTTTATAACTCTGTGATACAAAAAAATATACATAATTCGAAGTAATTTGATACAAATTGCGTTTCAGAGTAAATGCGTTTCTAAGAAAGAAAAACAACCGTCGTTTTCATCACTCTGCGTAATATGTTCGTTCAACCAAAAATTAATATAAAATGTTCTAATAAATATACATTTTTAGTCAATAAATAGTTAAACTTAATTGAATCATCCACTTTCAAAACTTCCTAATATCACCTGATATTTTTTTTAATGAAAATAATCTTTTACACACTTAAGCACATTCTGTGACGTATTTTTTACAAAAAAGTGAAAATGACTTCTGATTTCTTAAACTGACAAATGTTTGGCATTAAGGATACCTAAATGCTGTTTTCCTTTTTTCTAGTACCAAATCTGATGGAAAATACTGAATATGAGTTTAGAGTCAAAGCTAAAAATGCAGCTGGTTTCAGCGTCCCCAGCAAACCGACAGCATCCATCAAGGCAAAAACAAAATCAAGTGAGTGAGCATGCTTCACTTCGATATTTGCATTAGAAATTAATTTAAAATGACAGTTCGTTACATTAAGTACGCATGTAATTAAAATAGATACGTTTTGACCAAGATGCGTTTTAATCAATTTATTAAATAATAATTGTGTATAATTATATTCATTTTGATAATCATGCCTGTTTTTTATTTTCCTGTAATTAATTTTTAATAATGAAAACTATTTCTCAATAAATTATTTTTAACACTTTTATATGTGTTCTGAACTCTTTGTCTTCAATATTAATTTGTTATTATCATTGTTTGCGTGGTGTTGCTCTGAAGCAATTCGTAATTTGTTTTTACACGTCTCTCATATGAATTGAATTAATAGCAGTCTCTCTTAATTTATAACAGTCTCATAATTTTTATCAATCTTTCTAACTTCACATCTGTTTCTCATAATTTATAACAGTTTCTCTTATTGTATAGCAATTTATCTCAATTTATAGGAGTCTTTAATTAATATCAGTCTCTCTTAATTTATAACAGTCTCTCTTAATTCATAGCAGTCTCTCTAAATTTTTAGCATTTTATCTTAATTTATAGCAATCTCTTAACTTATAACAGTTTCCCTAAATTTATATTAGACTCTCTTGATTTATATTAGACTCACTTAATTTATAGCAGTCTCTCTTAATTTATAGCAGTCTCTCTTAATTTATAACAGTCTCTCTTATTTTATAGCAGTTATTAAAAATTCGGAAGATATTACGAATAATACAGTGCAGAATTAAAACATGACTTTCCTTTAATTAAGCATTAGTTTACATGCTAAAAGTATTAAAATAACGTACAGTACATAAGCAAAAATGTAATTTAAATGAATAATTTTTGCAGGTGTTCCTTCTCCTCCATTGAATGTCCGTGTGAACAAAGTAGGAAAGAGTTACGTCGATGTGAAATGGGATAAACCCCGAACTGACGGAGGGAGCAAGATCACAGGTAACGGTTCTAACATACATTTAATATTAAAGTTCAAAATGGATTTTTTTTAAATGGACCAGCCTGGCAGCAAGTCCCAAGAGTCAATTTGCAGCACTATATTCATAAATCTGTCTGCGAATGGTTCTGCAGTGGGCTAATCGTTAAGTTACGATTCCCAATAGAACATCACTGGCTTCGGTCAGTGTGCGGGAAGGTGACCATTTGGATCACTCTGCGTAGTGACCGAGGGCATGCGGTATGGATCCTCGTTAAACAGTCCACAGGAAAGGACTCGACTTCACGCATAGGTCGTCGGGCTACTGAAGTGGGGGTGCCATACCCTTTTGCAGAGGATCAAAATTGTGACGTCTTCGGATCATCCTCAGGGATGTTTCCCAGACCATCGCCAATAGTCTATTGTGTCACTCTAGTGCGACGTAAATAAACTACAATTGTCTGTGAATAATTATTATTGTAAAAATTCAGCTTAATCTAGCATATATGGAACAAAAAATTTCAAATATTTTAAGTCATTTAAATTTAATTTGAATTTTATTCAATGATGTTTAAAAAAGTGTGAACTTTTATATACAGTAGGTTCAACATTTATATACACTATAGTTTGTGTCAAATATGTCGTCATTTAATTGTCCAACAGAAGGATAATAAGACCAGTAAAAGTCTCCTCTGTTGCAGACCAATGACAATCATCACTGGCAGTGGTCAGTGATGATCTCTCTGACCATAGAGAAGAGACCGAAGGTGCGTGGTATCGGAACTCCTTAACTATTCTATCGTAAAGTGCTTGCATCAGCATTCAAGCATCCCCACCTACATCAGAAAGCCTCCACACGGTATTTTATTAATAGTTTGCGCAGATTATTTAAAAAGTGAACCAGTTGTGCGCAAATTATATTTTAAAAGTAGTTAAGAGAAACTTATAATATATATTTGAGAGTTGAATCTGTAGTGGTTGACAGGTAAATAAGAGAAAACCAAATATATTCCTAAATTAAACAAATTTTTAGGCATATATTTACTGCCACTTTCTAATTTTTACTAGATTTTCCATTAAATGGCTGTTTTGTAAACTGGTTTGTCTTCATAGTGGTCTGATCGGACTACCAATAAAAACCGCATGGAGGCTTTCAGTTATTAGAAGTGTTGGCTCAGGTCTTTGGGATAGCAAAGCGATTAGGGGGGGGGGATAAAATTTTGATGGTAGGGGATGTTTTCCTGACCGTCTCCTATAGCTCATTTGTGCAACTCTATTATGAAGTTAAAAACGTTCGTAACTGAACTTCCATGCGTTGCTGCAGAGCGAAATATGGGGAAAAGGTGTATCTATTCAGGTGTATACTTCATCACCATCTTTGCAAGTAGCGAATCTGATTGTTTATCCCAAAATCAGTTATAACATGTTACAGCATGCTTGTTTGCTTATGTGCTAAAGATAAAGAATTGCCTATAATTTCACGTCAAATAGCTCAAGTTATAAATGAATGTCAGGAAGACATAATAAAATAGCATTACAGAATCAAACCCGATACCTTCAGAGTTAAAACTTTTTAGTGGAAGGATAATACAGGTGGTTATCAAAATAATGGAAACACCCTAGATTTTGAAGGACTCCTTTATTAATATGGACGTAAATGTTTTCTTTATGAAGGTATCTCCTAACTGTAAGTGTTGACCCTGGAGAATCCTGATGCTGATTGAGCTCTGCGGTCACTTTGGCTGCAGTTGTTTTCTTTTTCGACATTACAATCCGCTTCAATACCCGTCGGTCTCTTTCACTCAGCTTCTCCTTCCGTCCACTATTTTGCTTTGCTGAGCTTGTCTTCCCGCGCTGTGTGTATGCTGTCATGACTTTAGACACCGTACCTCTAGAAACGCCTAAACTGGGATGTTTCGGTTACTGTTGCTCCAACTAGTCGGGCTCCTACAATTTGGCCTCTCTGAAAATCTGTGAGATCTGACATTTCACGCTTGTGACAAAAAATCAAAACGTAGACAACTCTGCTAAAGCTCTCTCATACCACCTAATATATGTACTTTTTATATTAAAAAAACTGGTAGCTAAGATTATATTTTAATGCTTATAAAGCGAATTCTTAAATGTCCCTTTTATTCACAAGTGTTTCCATTATTTTGATAATCACCTGTATCTTCCAGCTACAGATCCACCACACGATTGTGAGTCTTGTAGTTCACAAATATAGAAAACCGGAAACGTACGCAAACTCTAACTCACTATTTTCAAATCACTTGCTAGCAATAAAATATGTGAACAGTTAATAAAAGTAGTACCTATTTTAAATGAAATTCCAGGCTATATTGTGGAGCGCAGGGAAAAGAACAGCAATGTTTGGATAAGAGCAAATGATTATGTGACACCGGACTGTGAATATACGGTGATCAACCTGATGGAAAATCACGAATACGAATTCCGAGTTTTTGCTGTCAACGTTGCCGGTAAAAGCGATCCGAGCAACACTACCATGCCCACTAAAGTCACTGACACGCCAGGTAATCTATAGACTATTTTTCTACTCGTAAAAAGTGATTTTGGTCATTAACTACATAAATTATGTTTTTATTTGTTTTCTGCAAAACCTACTGTTGTCGATCGTAAAATGATAAATACTTAATTTTTTATGATAGCTATTGTTTGTATTTTAGTTATAAATATTAAAACAGAATATTTTTATTTGAATGTGGAACATTTCACAAGGATTTCTTAAAATAAAATACGATACTTTAATAAAGTACGATACTTTTTTTTTAATTAAACCGAGCAACGCAACCACGTTGGCTAAAGTCACTGATACGCCAGGTAATCTATAGACTATTTTTCTACTCGTCAAAATTGTTTTTGGTCATTAAACTACGTAAATTATGTTTTTATTATTTTTTTATGAAACCTGTTATGAGTCTTAATTTTTTTCACAAAAGAATAAGTATCTAAATTTTTATAATAGCTATTGTTTGTATTTTAGTTATAAATATTAATACACATTATTTTTATTTGAATGTGGAGCATTTTATAAAGATTTCCATATCTAAAGTACGATACGTATTAGCTATTAATTTACAATAACTAATAACAGCTGTAGCAATTTATCACAGCTGAACTACAATGTTTTTAACAATCACAAAACACAAAGATAAAATGGAGCATTTTTTTATTTCTTTTGTTTGTATTTCAAAAAGAAATTTTACAGAAAAGTCGATGTTAGAAATAATTTAATTATTCTTAAAAACTTCTTTTCTAGTTCAATTAAGCTAGTTTTAAGACCGAATGTAGAGAATAAATGTGTTACTAACCTTATGTAAACAAATATTTTCCAGATGGAATGAGGCCGGAATTCATTCGCACACTTGCAAACACGAGCTGCAACTTGAAGAAGCCTGTCACTTTGGAATGCGAAGGTGTTGGAAAGCCATTCCCAACTGCTCGATGGTAAGATATTTTCTGAAGTATTTGAGAGATTTCGCAAATGTACGTCACATCGTGCTGTTTATCTTATTATTACGTTTCTTATTATAAAAAAACAGATTTTCTTATTAATATTTTTAACTAATCGAAACTAATTTTAAACGAAACAAAATTATATTTAAAAAGATAATTTCTTTTTGAATAAATCTAAGTAAAAAAAATACGTAGATGTTCATAAATACTTTGCTTTAGATAATTATTTTGTATGCAACTTCTTTTTTTGTAGATCTGTGCATATTAATTTACTATCTAACAATTAAAACCAGCTATACAATTAATAGCTGCAAAAAGACAAAAAAACAAGCAAACATTTAGTAATTAGCAGAAAAAAATATCTAACAAGGAATCGCAACAAAATTAACAATTAGTGAAAAAAAATAGCAATTAATAACTAAAATAGACAAGTTAACAGTAGATGACTAGCAAAAAAAAATTAAATAATCGCCAGTTAACAAAAAAATTTAACAGTTAGTAACTAATAAAAAACAAAAGAACAATTAAGCGATGTTAAAACATAGCCAATGCGCCAATTCCTTGGCCTCGGGAACTAATTCATCGCCGAACTAAAACACCTCTTTCTTTGTATATTCGCGCTACTGAGAAAATATATACAAGTCCATTTATAAGTTAAATACATTACTACATGAAAAAACTTCCAATACTCTCTTCTCTAATATTCTCTTTGTATATTCGCTCTACTGAGAAGGTATTTATAAGTGAAATACATTTAAACGTGAAAAAACTTTTAATGCATATTTCAAGGTAAACTTTTCTTATTATACAGCATTTATTTAAATTTGTACGCACATTTAAACTGTAATTCTAAAATAGCGAAGAACTACGTAGTATTACATTTCCTACCATTCCCTGTAGTGTCAACTTGAGGTGAAACGAAGTATTGCATCCTTACGCTCCCGTATGTAAGTGAAAATGAGAGATTTTACAAAAATACGTCAGTTGAAAACCGCTAACGAAGTGGAGTATCAATATAACTTCAATTAAAAAATCAAAACAAACATTTCCAATGGACGTGGATTATCTCTTTAAAGCTGTGGGCATACGATTCAAAACTTGAACTTTTATTGTTTATTTAACTTCTTCTAACTAAATTGTATAGTTATAATATAAATATAATTTATAATTTGAAAATACCGCAAAAATATTCAGTTTCTTATGCAACTAGTGCAATTTGACAACCATAATATTAAACAAAAACCAATAAAAAAATTTATTGAATGAACCAATTGAAAAATCACGTGATTCATTTCTAAATTTCATCAATACATTTGTTTAACACGGCTCCCAGTAAAACACCGAAGTCAAGCTTCACTGGATGCGGTCAGAAAGCGGGTGGGTGACCACTTTGATTAGCCTGCGCAGGGAATGAGAACGCGCGGTATCGGTCCTCGTTAAACTGTTCGACCATAAAGTGCGCAACTTCGCCCACTGGGTGTCTGGCTACTATAGCAGGGGAGTCATCCCCTCTGAAGAGGATCAAAATTGCGATGGCATGTCTTCGGATCATTCTCAGGGATGTTTCCCGGACCGTCTCCAATAGCCCATAATGCAGTTCTAGTTCAACGTAAATTACCTACCTATATCCACAGTTTTTAATATTACGGTTGCTATATCAAGTCATTTGCGTAAAATGCATGTAAAAAATAGCAAGAATTAAAAGAAATTGGTTTTCGTGGTTTTCCTCTCTAAATGAATGCGTGTTAGTTCCATCAAAAAGTCTTCCACGAAGGCAAATTTCCTCCAATACTTGATCCAGGAGCTCCTTTGTCTTCTGGATTGGGTTCAAAATGACAAGGCTACGCAGTTGAACATCAGAAGCCGTAAATCCAAAAATTAGGTCGGCTGTTCAACGAAGGTTATAAAATAATCAAACTATTTTCCATGCCATTCTGATCTTCCTCAGGGATGCTTTCCAGATCGTCGCCCATAGCCCATTGTGCAGCTCTAGGTCAACGTAAATAAAGTACATTTCTTCAAATTGGACTTCCATGTTCGTGTTTTTAGTTCAACAACATTTAACAGTTATAAACCGCATGCTTGTAGCTTTGTCTTTGTAGTGTAAATCACGCCAATATAACGTAAAGATGCGTAGCCTCTAAAAGGAGCGCAAACATGCGCAGTTGCTTCTATCTTGCGCTCGGAAGCTAACGCAAAAGAGCGTAAATCTCCTTGTTGTGTTTTTGCGTAAATCTTGTAAACAAATTATTCTATAGTAACATCAATGAGTGTTCAAATAATAATCTACCACTGAGAAAAGAAGTTTATTCGTTGTTAGTTAACAGACTCCTTTGTCGAAACCTTGCAGAACGGTAGCAACTAATTGGTAAGAGCTTGATGAAATAAAAGTGATGAGCCTCGTTTTTTCTTAATATTCTTTATCGATAAATCATATGTTTCCCTAAATTGTAAACAGCCCAGCTTTTTGCATAGTTTTTTCTTAATATTCTTTAGCCCAGTTTTTTCTTAATATTCTTTATCGATAAATCATCTATATGTTTCCCTAAATTGTAAACAGCCCAGCTTTTTGCATACGTGAAAGTCGTATGTTTCATGAATAAACATACGATTATCTTCAACATTTGAGAATGTGATTTATCGTTATAGCCTTTGAATCAAAAATTTATTAACTTAATTATATCAACGTTTCATCATTTTTCAAAAAAACTCGTTTACTTTTTTAGTATTGTGCAATAGAATATATCTTTATTTTATCCGCAGAAGTATACTTTGAATTTAAATAAGATATTTCTTAAACAAGAGTTATAATTCTTTTACCTTAAACTCTGCTGTAGATAAAATGATATGGTGAGAATAAATTTTCTTAATGCCACGAACAGAACATTTATGTTATTTGTTTAATTCATTTATAAAAATTAGGGTTCCCTAATATAATTAAATAAAAGTAGAAGGATTGTGGCATGTTTCTTTAGTTTTTGGATGAAACGAGATGTTCTAACTACCAAGGCATAGGCAATTTGAGTTATAACATCTATTATATATAATTCTCTTACGTGTATTTTTAAACTAATGTGAAAACTAAAGGTTAAATATTTTGTGAGCTTAAATCAAAGTAAAAAATGTTTTGAAGTATAAAGTAAACTGGCTACTACGTTCTAATTTTTGCACAACACTGCAACAATTAAAAATCTATCTATTTTGGGACGACCGGTGTTATTTACACTTAGTAAAAAAGAATTACGAAAATTACAGTAGATGCTTGCCCCTGTGACATTAATTACATGATTCGTCTAATACAACGTGTATGTTCAAATTTCAGGTTCAAAAATGCTCGAGAAATCCATCCAGCTGGTCGCATTGTTCAGAAAGATTTGGACACTGGTGTGTTCAAGTTGGTATTTTCTGAAGTGTGGGACACAGATGAAGGAGAATATACGTGTGAACTGAGTAACAGCATAGGTGCCATAAAATGCTCTGCAAAACTGAACATTGCTTGTGAGTACATTATTAGTCAATTAAGTTTCATTGTTCTTACTATTAGTTCACACTCTCCCTGTATCTTGTTCAAATTTTAAATCGTTCATAAAATACTTTTTTCTTTATCCACTCAACTTCAAATGCATTTTTTTAAAGTTCAAACGTCTAACACATTTTTTAGTAGATGACACTTGATGTTAATACTGTTTTTTTTAAAAGATATCTACTCATTAATTAAATAATGATGAGCAAAAAAAATGAAATTTTCTGAAGGGTTATACGTGAGTCATTGTTTTAAATTTTAGTATAAGCGATTCAGTTTTTCACACAGTTTAACAATAACATCATTGATAATGTCTAACTTATAGCTCTATTTGAACAACTACAAAAAAATAGTTTATCGCTCGCATTTAAATATTTAATTATTTTCTATTCAATGTGTCATTCAATAAAGAACATGACGTGGTAGCACGTGTGGTCCACGTCACCCAATTTATACTTTTGTAATTGGGTATAATATAAAAAAAACACAACTACTTCCACTTAGTAGGAATAACATTTACCATGACGCAATGCTAAATTCTATGCCACTATCCACATAAATCAATTATTAATCAAAAATCGAATATCAATTACTTTTCTTTATAATGCAATAAAATCTGGCGAGCAGCTATTTAAACGATCAAACACTTCGTTTGTTTATTTGTGGCTTGAAGTTAGGCTCGCAGAAAATGCCGTTCATGGGTTAAATTTAGTAGGAATAACACAACCTGTGACGTAGGCTATAGTATACCCAATTGTCTGATACCACGCGGCTTTCTTTTTTCCTACTATTAGTTCACACACTTCCTGTACCTTGTGCAAATCATTCATTAAATGCCTACAGTTTTTTATGTTAAACACTCGATATTATTACAGTATTTTCAAATATTAATTCATTAATGAAATTTAATTAATTTTAGTTTTATCTGGAAGAAAAAATTGCTATTATTTAATAAGTAGGGATTGACTTTAAAAAATTTGTTTTTATATTACTCATTTATTGACTGATTTCAGGATAATTGTAGGATTATGTTGTATAAAATGGTTGCAGCTTTTGTTATTTTCATAACATTACCGCATTTGTAAATTTGATACATTTTGCATTATGTACAATAGTTGCTATCACAATTTATTTTGAGTTCGACAATGCTTGATTAGATCATTCTAATCAATCATGATATCAATCTCTATAACAGCAACTAATACAGTAAAACATAACGAATAAAAAACAATAAATGTGACACTTAAATTATACGAAACACCATAAGATGTTTTTTACTCGAGGTCATAACCTGCTTACCAATATATATCACGCTAAAATTAAAATAACGATCTCGAATTACTGTACAATGTATAGTAATAGTAAAATGAAATTATAGTAGCAAAAAATAAAGCTGTAAAAAATATTATCCACGTTACCGCTAAAGCTCAAAATCTATAGATGTGGACATAACCTAACTTATTTGCAGATAAACTAATTTGCTCCGTTAAAGTGCGAAATCAAGAGTTTTCCACATTGAACTTAAATTAACAACTTCTGTATCGTTTAAGTTCAAAATTTTGTTCCTCTCATTTCTTTGTAATAATATTCTTATTTAACTTTAAAAAATCAGTAAATTTTGTTGTAGTATAGCATGATTATAGCTATTTAATTGAAGATTGAGTCAGTCAACTAATGTGTTGATTGTATTAATTTGATTTTTTTAGTTATCGAAATGATACATTATGATAATTTAAGAATACAGCAAAGATCTTATTTTCTCATTAACGACTGCTTATTAGATAATGTGTGGATTACCTAATAATTTAAGAAACAATTTTCAGCACTCTAACGTAACACCCTAGTTAATCAGCGCATTAACTTAGACAATCTACAAAATAACTGAGTTCTGCATATTAGCGGTAGTATTTCTTATAAGCAAAATTTTTGTCTGCCCGGGGTAGAATCTCTGGGAGTCATTACTAAGTCTACAATGACGTACAAACGAATCCCTAATTCGATCAAAGGTGCCAGGTGTACTTTTGATGTCCTATAAGTAAAACAATTCTCATCATAACAATCCTTGCGATCCCTGCTATGAGATCATTTCAACATAGTTTGCGACCGTATGCTTCATGGTAAGTCCCCCCCCCCTCTTAATGCTTTTTATCACCTCTTTAAATTCGTTGTTCGAATTTCGCATCATTTATAGGTCTTCTTGAGATGACTGTGTAGTCAAAGTTTGTTGTGTTCGAACATTTCAGCAATATTTCATTCGCATTTACTATTAAAAATAATCCTACCCTAAATCAAAATAATTTGATTCATAATCAGAAAGACGTCAACGCTATTTAGTTCATTACCAGTTTTGGTTTCAGATTTGAGACAAGCGACTACAAATTATTGCAACTACTTAACAACTGGTTAATTTTTCGTCATTTAAACAATTTCTTTTTGATGTTCTCTGTATTGGATCAACTATTTCAAATTTTGTTACGTAATTACTAACGGCTCTCTGTACATACTATAAATGAAATATTAATTCTTTTAAATGATGAAAGAGCTTTTTTTTCTATTTTACCAAAATGTCCCGCAATCCTCACAATAAATATATATTTTTAGAATACTTGTCAATAATCTAATCCATGATTCATCTACTACAAGTGATATTTTGCGTCAATAACGAGGTTAATTAGAAGTTTTGAGGATTTTTTTTTTGTATTTAAGGTTTTTTACTAAACGGGTATTTCAAATTTATTGTTCAGATGTGATTGAGTGCCAAATAAATGTTATTTTTTCTTTTTTAAGTCAAAATTGTTTGAATATAACTTGATTCGGCACAGTATACATCCAAACATAATATGACATATACATTCAAATATAAGCCTCTATAAAACATTTCTATCAATGACTGCTCAAGTAATAGGTACCACATAACAGTATTAAATTCAAAGTTTTGTTTTCCCTTAGGTGCTCCCAAAATCGAAAGATGTCCCAACGAGGTCTCCTTCCCGGAGCACGATAATGGTAAGATCAAGATATTCTATTCAGGGACGGGTCCCTTTGATGTCAATCTTTTCAAAGATGGCCTGGAGGTGAAGGAGGACAAGCACCTGAAGTACACTGTATTCGATGATTACGCAATCATTTACCTGAGAGAAGCACTGAAGACAGACGAAGGGAAGTACAAGATAATTGTGAAGAATGACAGCGGGCAGGCAGATGCCACTTTCACAATGAAAGTAACAGGTACATTTTATCTAGTTATTGCCAAACCCTATTTCAATATTTGTATACAGTTCATGCCCTTATTATTAGACGCACTATAAGATTCTGTGTAAGATTATAATTATCAGGTGTAAAATTCTGTGTGAAATTATAATTATCAGACTGAAACCAGTTTGCACTTGTTTACGTTCGTGCATCAATCGGTTAAATTAGACGATATATAATATAAATTCCAGGATTGGATAAATTAGACGATATATTATATAAATATACGATATTTGTTACATCAGGTATTATATTAGTATATTATAATAATTAGACACCAAACTATTAGACGCACTATAGTGTAATACATGTTTTGCACGAGTTTATGGCCAATACTTTTCTATTTAAACATACGTGTAATGGGTTTTTATTCAAGAGATTTTTCATATACTTCCTATGTATATTTATTTATAACGTATTGCATTACAATGTTTACCCATTAATACGCTAACTTAAACAAGTTTAAACCGGTTTCAGTCACATGAAAAGAATAAAGCTGTATAGTATCACTTGATAATTAAGATTTTACATAGAATCTCTTAGTGCGTCTAATAAGTCAGGGATTATATACCAGGTTATACCAGGATTATATTATCTAGTTAAGTGCCACTGCCCGGTATTCATTTAACCGGTACTCCGAATATTGATGTTTCTCCTAATCTATCCTCGGCAGATATTAAAATATCGAATAAATTCAATAATCTGAACGAATAAATTAATACCAAATCGAATATAACAAATATTTCAGACATACACCAAAGCGACTATGTGATTGTTGACATTCAGCCATGAAAGTCGACATTCTCTTGATTTTGGTCATTCAGGTATACATATTAATTGGCGCCAATTAAAATATAACATATACGTAAAATGAAAATGATATTGATGTATAATTACTAACTCCTGGAGAAGGGAATAGGAAAACCATCAAAGAAAACCAGTTTGTCTCTCTGATAATCACCTTTCAACAATTTTCTCCAGCAATCAAACATATTTTGAAACCCGTCCTCTTCAGAGGTAATTCATTACATTTTAATTATTACTTATTTCACTCAGTATTTGGCAAGCATCTAAATAAGTACATATATTAGTTCATATAGAACATCCTGTACAATAAGTGAAATTTCGATTTCAAGTTATCTTTATTCGAATTGATTTTTATAACAGAATAATTTATTATAACAACTCGTAACTAAAGTCACGTAGCTGTTGTACATTTTTAAAACTGCTCTATAACCTTTTGAAGAACAGCATATCGAAATATTTATTTAATATGAGGCAGATAAATATTGCTTTAAAAATATTTTAGGATTGCCGGGACCACCACAGGGACCACTAGAGGTGTCGGACATTACACAGCACACAGCAACCATTAGCTGGAGACCACCTGCATACGATGGTGGAAGTAAAATCACGAACTACATCGTGGAAAGGAAGGAAACGAGTCACAGTCAGTGGGTTGTGGCTTCCAGCTACTGCAGGGTATGTTATGACTTTGCACAACATTTGACAATATTTTAAGTGACACTTCTGAAAAAAAATTTAAGATTTTTTTTTGGAAAAGGTCTTATCTTACTCAAGTCCAAAATTTTGATGGTCCCATCAAAAATTTTTGACTGTTTATTTTGGTTTCAGTGCCATTCATGGTGGTCCAACATCACTTGATGGTCACCATCATCCAACATTTTCCATTACATGTTCATGGTTTTTGATTTGCCAACAAACTTTTATCACTCCATGATGGAAAATGTTACTTTAATACTGTGATGGTTAACCATCAAAAGAAATTTGACTCTCATTCCGCAATGGCTCCATCAACTATACATTTCTATGATGGTTGATTGGGAATTCATGTTGGTTGTCATCAAAACAATTGTTTTTTTTTTTAAATGTTGAACCATCATAAATCAGTCCCAATTCCCACATTGGGATGATGGTTGTTCATGATCGTTCCAACATTTGATTTCTATGATATTCGATGGAAATTCGTGATGGTTTAAAATGAGATAACCATCACAATAAGTAGCTATTCTAATGATGGACCATCATAAATCAGTCCGAATTCCTACATTGGGGTGATGGTTACTTATGTTGGTTACTATCAAATAATATAATGATTCATGATGGAATTATTGATGGTTACCATAAAGATCATGTTTTGGTCCATCTATGGCAAACCATCAAAAATGTTGACTTGGTTAGACTTACCTATCGTCAAAATCACAGAGATAGATAAGAAAAGTCTTATCTACCTTAAATTATGTTTTATTTTTTAAAAAATTTTAAATTTTGTACACCTCAGTGGATGACGGTACTAAGTGACTCACTCTTAGTGTTTAGTGGTCAACGCTTCCAGGAGCATTGAGCAATTATTAAGCTAATTTACACTAATTATTGCAAATTATTTCAAATTACGTCACATTAATTTATTCTCTAAAACGTTAAATTAAAGAAATCAATTAAAATCAATTAATAAATCGAAATTAATGAAAAAGTTCATGAAAATTACACTTTAGGAACTTTTATCGAATCCAGTCGACAATTTATTTATCTTTGCTTGATTTGAAATGTATTATCTGGTTCAGTACATTTTCTTGCATATTGATATGGTTTTTATCTCATGGTAATCCAATGACTATAAAGGTTTGAAGAATTTTTGACTGCTCATATATTTTCATAATATATTCAAACATAATTTGTTACAAAATGGAAATCAAAAGGATTCTTATAGTGATTTTATAACCGTCGTTGAACTTCAGATCCAATTTTGGGTTTACGACGTCTAATGTTCAACTACGTAGCCTGGTTATTTCGAACCCAATCCA
This sequence comes from Parasteatoda tepidariorum, assembly GCF_043381705.1. Lineage (NCBI taxonomy): Eukaryota > Metazoa > Arthropoda > Arachnida > Araneae > Theridiidae > Parasteatoda > Parasteatoda tepidariorum. The sequence goes on along the minus strand of NC_092212.1, from coordinate 87,484,882 downwards.
GAAGATAAGGGAACTCTTAGATCAAGTATGGGCAGAAATTTGCCTTCTTGGAGAACTTTTGATGAAACTATATCGCATTTGCGTTACACAAAGAGAAAAAACCACGAGAACCTCCCTCGGCTAGCCGGACGGCAAGGGAGCTCTAACCAATGATCCGTCTACCAGTGAGGATATTTCACGTCAGCACTGTGGTCGGTACAAGCCGGATGCGGAATGCGCGACTAAATTTGTCGGAAAAAAACTGGAAATTTTTTCTTTTGTTGATAATTAGGCATTATCCCGTCAATCGCTGGGATTCGATCCCTGTTCACCTCATAAGAAGGCAAACTCTCTATCTTCTGAGCCATCGCGGTTCTCTTATAGTGATTGTGGTTTTTCCGGAAACAACGGAGCTATACCGCCATAGACTGTAATAATTTTAGCTCCGTTTTTATGTTATGCTTAATTTTTGTAGCTGTTCGGTATCTACACTTTGGATATCTAACAAAGTTTGTTTTCTTCTTTTTCTTCCTTTTGTTGTTGTTGTAGTGAGCATTTGAACTCTTTTTTTTTTCAGTCAACCATACATGATTTAAAAATATATTCTTTGAATGCATTGTTTAAGAGGTTTGATCTATTGCTTGGAACACACCGGTGGCATTTTATTCAACAGTGCATCCCAGAAAGTTATTTAGATTCGAAGAATTTAGTTTGACGTTTAAAGTGCACTCTACGAATATCAAAATAAAGTGCATCGTTGTAAAGTGTCTAAAAGTTCTGCTATATAGTAGCGAAGGCCATATACCACTTGATTTTTTTTTTACTTCGGATGTCTTGATCAAACCCTATTTTATTGAGTTAAACTTAGTCCCTATTTTAAACTGAAAAAAAAATACATTCGATTTATTATTTGCAATTTTATAAACAAATGCATGTTTTATTGGGTAATGAACTTCAACTCAAAAGGGTGCATACATGATTGCATCTCTTTCAGATAAATATAGTGTACGAATAAGATTTAAAAATATATTTAGCAATTAGAAAAAAGAAAACTTCCACGCATTTTAAGCAAACAGGCTTTTGAGCATAAATTTTTTTAAGGGGGAAATTAAATGCGTTTACCTCTTTGGTTTATAATTTTTGATACAAATAATTAGTTTTATCTCAAGTTTTAAGTTTAAAGAACGTTTTTATTCATAAAATAACAAACTTTATCATCTATTCTAAGCAAACAAGCTTTAAAGCTAAATATTTTTTTAGAAAAAATAATATTTTGCAATAAAACTCATTTAATTATATAAATAGTTGCATTTCCTAAAAATACATAAGAAATAAAATTTGAGAACGTATTCATTCATAAAAGAAATTTGATCAAGTATTCTAAGCAAGCAATCCAGGAAAATAAATACATTTTTGAAAAAGTAATTTTTATTATTGTGGTGATAGTATTAGTCTTGGTCAAAGTCCTTCATCTATGGAAAAGGGATCTCCTCATACAATAGAGTTAACACGTGTTATATATACTAGTGAATTGGAATTGTATTTTTTCAGTGGTAGATACACTTTAATGATTATTTGTTTTCTAATTTCTAATGTTTTTAAATTAATTTTCGCATAGGAATTGGTGTTTACAGCTCAGGGATTGACAGAAGGGGGTGAATATTTGTTCAGAGTGATGGCCGTAAATGAGAACGGTCAAAGTCAACCGTTGGAAGGTACCAATCCAATCATTGCTAAATTGCCTTACGGTAAGTCTTCATTTTCTTTCTTATTTGTGAGGGTGAATTTTTTTTTCATTCTTTTTATGTGAAATGGTATTGTTAAGTACATTGCACATGGTGCGTAGCTTTTTTAAGAAGTGCTTGAAGGTGCTTATTTTCGATTTTTGTTTTTTAAAAACCCTTGACTCCCTGTCAGTGTCGCCCGAATCCTGTTCGGGCAACTACAGTATTTGTGATGGCCGAACTAACCTCGGGCAGGAGAAAAATTAACGTTTTTATTTTGTGAAACCCGAGCTGAGTTCTTTTCTATTTTAGTAATACTTATTTAAAATTTCCTAATAGATGACATTAGTTATTCTAATTTTTCGTAGATTACGACTTCAGTCGAGGGAGGGAAATGTGGGTGGATGTTTTGGGATATACCATACTGTAAAAGACTTGTAGAATTTATGTATTGAAAATCGTATTGTTCTTATATTATACTAGTTATATTATATTTAGCTTTAAAATTTTGTTTAATTTGCTTAAATTGAATAAGATGTGTGTGCAATCTACATCTTCCATCCTATAATTCAATGAATAAACAGAAAGAGAAAAACGAAGAAAATTAAGAAAATCAATAAGTTTTATTCATCACTTTTCGGACTCATCCTTGGTAACTAACAAATCAAACGCGCTTCAGTACTGCAGTAAGAACGCGCTATAAAACAAAAGCCCTCTATTTACGCTTTTACCTCAATTTGCTCTTCTGTTTTCATATTTTGGAAACTGACGATCTTATTGCGAAAATATTTTAAATCATTCTTGAAAATTTTCTGGTCCATGTAAGTTTATTTGAATTCGCTTTATAGATTTCGTTTTATATTTTGTTCTGTTTTTTTCTTTACGTTTTATTTTCTGTTTTTTTACGTGATATTTATCACTTAATGTGTTTTAATCTATTTTGTACCAAAACTTTTTGAGTGCTCTTCACACTATAGTATTGATGTATTTTGCTTTGGCTATATTGATACAATATTAGTAAGCACTCCTTTTTGTGGATATAATCGTGCGAGCTGATGAAGAGATTATCTTTTTTTTCTCCCGGATTTTTTTTAATTATTTTTTTTTAATATTTTTTTTTCTTTTCTTTTTTTCATTATTCTGTAATTTTTTTCATGTTGTCTCAACATTTTGTTTTATATACAACAGTTGTTGCG
>NC_092212.1:87470951-87481756 GCF_043381705.1 Parasteatoda tepidariorum | reverse complement strand
GAAGATGCTGATGAATATATATATATATTGAATTAATTATTAGATGGATTTATTATGAAATTAAATGTGATATTCAACTAACTTTCTATATATTTAAATATTATTGGTGGCAGCAGGTGTAAATCTGGTTATTTTCTCTTCAGACAAACCTAGTGCGCCTGGAATTCCAGTTGTGACCGAAGTTGGGGGTGATTTTGTGAATCTTTCGTGGGAGAAACCAGAGAGTGATGGTGGCAGCAGAATCCAAGGATACTGGGTCGAGAAGAGGGAGGTTGGTACCCTGGCATGGCAGAGAGTTGGACCCAACCTCTCCATTACCACCCAAGTGAACATCGCCAACCTCATAGAGGACAGGCAATACGAATTCAGGGTGTTCGCTGTGAACGAAGCAGGAATGAGTCCACCCTCTCTCAACTCAACATCAGTCAAGATCACAGATCCAAATGGTATGGCTTACGAGGTTACTTTAGAGGAAAGTTTTATAAAATTTTTATTATTTACTAGACAGCTGAATGGATTTTTGATTTAAAAAAAATGTCTCTATTTTCCTCATAGAGTTCAGATTTTTACCTATTGGCTTAATGGGTCTTGTTTTGAGTTTGATAGTGTCATCACATTTTTAAAGAGTAATAATAAACAGTGCGCATGCATTGCTATGGTGACCGCTGCTATTTGATAATGCTTTTAGAATTCTACATGATAGAAATTTTTTTTTGCTTTTTTTGCTGCCCATTCTAAACAAAACATTAATTTGTAATAACTCGTAACAATAGCTCGTAAGTTAATTATTTTCTTAAATTGCTCCACTTAGTGACAGCAAAGGGTAGTTATCAGGAAAAGATTATAGTTTATCGCAGTTAGTAGCGCCATCTGTAGACGAACTTAGAAACAAAACTCTTTTTAAAAGTCAGTAAGAATAAGTTAATTGATGCCTGAAGAAGAATGCGATTAACTGAATATTTCTATCTCCTTTCGTTTTCAAGTCAGTCTTTGGTAAATTTTAGGATATCCGGACTGAATATTATGGCTACAGCTTATGCATTTTATAATTGATTTTTTTCAATTCTTTAAAATGGTCTTCCCCAAAGTTAACGCTGATTATAAAGAAACATAAATTTGCATTTTATTTTAAATGATATCAATAATTCTTTTCATTATAGCTCCAGTGCCACCAGAGTTTGTGATTCCACTCCGAAATGTGATGGCCGTTGAAAATAAGAGTGCCCAGTTTACATGCAAAGTATCTGGCAATCCAAAACCAACTATTACATGGTAAGCATATTTACTAAACCATATTTATCACACTGTTATCATATTCTTTTGAAAAAAATTTAGTTCTTGTGCTTTCTAAATATTAAAACGGTTTTTTTTTAACGAAGTTACAGAGAACAATACTAAGAGCATGCATCATATACAAATCTTAAAAGTTAAATCAAGTTTTCGACAATGTCTTACTTGCATTACATGAATCTTAACAAGGTTAATAAAATTATCAATGATATTGCACCTAATTTAACTAACCCTTCATAATAAGGATTCACCTTCAAATTTCAATACAGTAAGAACTGTGGGGTCGTATACAAATCTTAAAAAAAGAGGGGAAAAAATGTCTTTATCTTTTAATAGTTTTCTAGTTTCTCTAATCGCATACAAACAAGGAAACATCAGGTTCACAATGAAGTTTAAAACTTAACGTGACTTTGAACAGTTCGGAAATACATTTTTCGACATGTTTTATTTCAGGTACAAAGGAACGCGTGAACTGATGGACGGAGGTAAATACACTATGCTGAAGGACGGTGATTCGTACTCACTGGTTGTCAGTGAGGCTTACGGAGAAGATGCTGATGAATATGCTTGCAGAGCTACCAACAAAGGGGGTTCGCGGACATCAAGAGCCGAGCTTCTCATCAAGAGTAAGAGTTATCCCCGGTTGTATGTTTAAATTACTGTTTTTGCTATCAAAGCTCACAGGATTTATTTTTTGCAGCTGCTCCTCACATCTACGTTCCCCCAAGATTCCGAGAACTGGCCTGCTTCGAAAAAGGCGAGAACGTTACTCTGAAAATTCCATTTACCGGATTTCCAAAACCGAAGATCAAGTGGTCAAAGGATGGTGACGAAATCGAGAGTGGTCACCGTTACGATGTGACTGTGGGTGAGAGACACGCCCTCTTGACCATCAGAGACGTCAACAAATACGACAACGGACCTTACAGAATAGTAGCCGAAAACGAAATGGGAATCGACTCGGCTATTATTAAAGTTCAAATTAATGGTAAGTTGTTGAGACACAAACTCTGTTGGTGTTGACTAAATGACCGGTGGTTGTTGATTAAATGAACACCCTGCTTTACATGAATGGCTGCCTATTTGTCTGGTCTCAAAATCGTGCCACTTTAGCATACAACCTGTGTTTTTGGTGCTCTTTATATTTTCAGTGTATATGTTACTGTGTGTATGACCGAAATGCGTTGTTGTTGATTTTAATCGATGAATGAAGACAATAGAAGAGTAGCTTTGGTAGATGTCAGAAATATATACTACGTCTAGTTAAGTGCCACTGCCCGGTATGCACTACATAGATGTTTTCATAAAGTCAAAAGCCCCGTATGCATTTAACCGGAATTCTGATCATTGACGTTTCTCCTAATCTCTCCTAAGCAGATGTTAAAACATCGAATAAATATAGTTATACCAACTTATAACTGAATATCAAATTGGATGTAACAAATAGTTCGGACATTCACCAAAGCGACTTTGTGATTCTTGACATTCACCGGTGAAAGTCGATATTCCCTTGATTCACGGTAACATATGTATTTATATTTAAATACACTCTAACACTCTACTTCGCAGAGTATCTTTTAATAATTTAAAACACAAAGTCGTCACTTAACCAGACTAGTGGACATGTTAAGAGGGTTATTCTAAAATCAGGAGTCTGTCCAGACATTTTGTGAAAGGTCCGTTTTTCGTGAAATTGTGAAAAAATTACTCACATTCTTTCAACCAGGGTCCGCTTTTATGAATTTGTGCAAATAGGGTCCGTTATTGCAAAAAAAAAACTTTTTCAAGGAGTTTTTAAATTGTAAACACATACAAGATTATGCTCAACACTGTAAAATTATAATTAAAAAAATTAAATTTTAAAAAATAAACAATTGCTGCTTTTAAATTAGGGATGCGACATACAAATATTTGGTATTTAGCCTATAATTCTGAACGCAGAATATTAATTTCGGACGAATAATGGAAGAATCGTCTGACGGAGACAAAACTTAATTCGTTTACATCCATCTTTCTTGTTTTCTGCCCTGGAAAGGGTTTATTCGATTAACAAAATAATAATGAAGATAAACATATTTGTGAAGGGTCCGATTTAAAGAAAAATCATTTTGTGAAGGGTCCGTTTTTAAGTTAAAATATTTTCTGTAGGGTCCGTTTTTATGAAAAGATATTTTGTGAAGGGTCCGTTAACGGACCCAAATTTCTTCTAAGCAGACCCCTGAAAATTGAAACTGTTTTTTTCTAACAAAACAATCTGATAACAAAGCAGTTTTGCGGCCAGCATTTCTACATACTATTGGCTGATTTTTGAGTCTTATATATCTTTGTTTGAAAAATATCTTTGTTTTTGCATAATTTACGTTAAGATAATTTTTTAGCGTTATCCAAATCAGTTCTTATCAATTTAAATATTAATAAAACTAAGTTTTGAAATTTCTAAAAATTTCTAAAACCATACAACTGTACGGTATTAAACTATTTATCCAAAATGACTAGTTGCATAATTTTATGGCTTGAATTATGAGAAGAAAAAATTCCAAAAGTTTGAAAAGCTATCAAACGCTGTTCCCTCAAATTAATAAAGAAACGGCTTTAAATTCTCAATCTATTCGAAATGTACTATGCTGTCAAATGGCATTCAATTAACAAAAATCTCCAAACAACAAAAAAAGAGAAATTCTCGAGAAAAGGTTTTAAAAAAAATCATCTAAAGTCTAAGATGGCGAGTAAGAACAACGGCTTTTAACACACGATAGTGAATATGTATTAAAAGTAAAACTGAAATAACATGATTTTCAAACATCCCACCTGACTATCTACTCTAAATCGAGCAAACGTTACAATGTGAATAAAATAGAGGGAAAAAACACTATAGATAATTATTTCGATAAAAAGTTAGTTTCGATTTTGAAAAGAATTTACTGTCCATCATTTACGAGAATTTCTCCAGGGTTATAGAAAGAGTAAAAAAAATTATCGGGAAGAAAATTAAAGAAATTTCACGATTTTCTTTAATTGCAGCAAAGCAATAAACATACCCATTCGAAATTATCCCGGTAGCCATAGTAACCGCCAGCACGCCAATTTGGAAGAGTTCTCGCGATAGCCAGACAGTATTTACACCCTGATTAAATGGACAGAAGTAATCGATGTTTGTTTTATTGCAGATAAACCGGATCCTCCACGATTCCCGGTTGTGGAGAGCATATGCGACGACTTCGTGACCCTCTCTTGGAAGGCTCCTTTGTGGGATGGCGGAAGTCACGTGAGCAGTTACCTCATTGAAAAACAAGAATGCCCCATGACCAGCTGGATTCGATGTGGAAACACGAGGTAATAACACACTCAAAAGATATATTACGTTATCTTTAAATTAAATATTTTTTTTTGGTTGGTGGCAAAATGCTTTCTAGGATTCTCATTGTGGATTATCTTGCATTGGCTTATCCATTATAAAATAAATCACAATAATTTCTCGAAATACAATTTATCACACAATTCCAAAGATCTGGAATGGAAGTTTTCTCAGTGAAGAAGCCATATTATTTAGTGGTCTTAAAAATTACTTTGCATTTTGGCATTTAAAAATTTTTTATCAGCTTTGAAAGATAAATTTTTATTATGCTTTGTTTCTTAACACTAGATTGCCGAAGGAAGTCATTTTGACAAATTTTTAATTTCGATTAGAAAAACAATGATGTATGCAATTTCTTAAATTTTTGTGACTTTTTGCACAACATATAATTTTTTTATTCTTAATATTTACTAATAACGTATTATATAACTGTAAATAATATACAAAATATTAAAAATTTGTTTGAAACGAATTTCTTTACACATCATTCTTTCACAATCCAGTATTTGACTACTTTTGAGCAATATAGATATATACTAAGTTTCAATCTTTATAGTTTTAATAGCATTACTTTTCTCTTTTTGACGAAGCAAATATTTAAGATTCAAAAATTGAAAATCATAATTCCGTAATTATTTAAAAATTTAGAAAGTTAATTTTTTTAAAAAATATTGTGAAATTCTTCGCACACTATAGCATGAAGTCTTCATTATTTGTAGGTTCACCTATCATACCGTCCAGGGTTTGAATCCGGGTAAGGACTACGTATTCCGAATATATGCTGAAAATGTCTATGGAAGAAGTGACCCCAGTGAACCCACTCAACTGGTCACAACTAAACGTAAGTTATAAACAAAAATACTCTTTTTATATAATACTGACCGTTAAAAGATATTCGAAGGTCAAATCACAGTTCCAATAGTTAAAATAGACAACAAGTAATGACATGTAACAAATAAAAATTAAAGGAATGTGTAACACGGCGAATGCCAAGGCTCACTAATGATTCTACTGATTGATTAGTTCATTAATGATTCGAATGATCATTTCAATGTTCGCTAATGATTCTGTGGAAGGATAATGATCCAATGATCATGATAATGATAATGATCCAATGATCATTAGTGGTAGGTTCGCTAATGATTCTTAGATATGATTGTGGTTCCGGAAAAATCCGGATTTTTCGCTACTCGCGATCCGAAAATTTCCCAAAATCCAAGGTCCAGAAGTTTCAAGAAATTATCGATCACATTTATGTATACAAATTCGAGTTTATTTTATTTAAAAATATTAGAACGGGAATTTATACTCGGCGTCTCTTTCATTTGTAAATATTTTTTCTGGTAGAATAATAAATGTGATTAGAGGTATACTTATACACAATTATTTATTTAAATTATGCCGCATGTAATTCATTTAGAATTTCATGTTTTGAAAGTATCAATGATTTAAATTTATGAAGACATTTATTTTATGAAATGCGTCATTAATGATTTTACTCGAGAAATTTTCAGGATTTTTGAGTTGGGCTCACAATTACCCCTGCCGATTAACTCTCCATCTAATTAGTTAATATCAATATTTACGAAATCATTCACTAACTAAACTGACATTTTCTAAACGTTCACATAAGCTGCAAAAAATGGCCATTCATTTTGCTAATTTCCGATACAGCCGTTTTTGTTAACAAAAAAAACTTTTGTTAACAGCTTTTTTATTTTCCAAAAGAAGGAGTTTCTCTCGCATTCAAATTTGATCTCTTTTCATTGTAAACTAATCAATAACTTTAGGTGTACGCGAGGCATATTTTAAACTTTTTAAAGCACATTTTTTCTTCTTGAATTTGTTGTGTTCCCAATCTAGAAAATACAAACAAATGTCAAAAACTTTTTTAGCAAAAGCAATGAAAACAACCTAAAGAAAAACGTATATTTTATATTTCATTGAGGTTTATAATTATCGAGATGTAGCATTTTAAAATATATCAAGAAAATTGAGAAAGTTCAATTCAAAATTTTTGCAGCACAGCTAACTCAATAAGGGTAAAACATTATTTGAACTTCTTCTGTTAAGTAAAAAGAAAATTTTTTAACTAATTAAAAGATAGTTTTTCTTTAAAAACAATAAAAATATCGCATCTTTTTCAGAGAAAGAAAAAGATCATGCAAGAAGAAAGCATATAATGTGTAAGTAAAGTTTACATTCCTACTTTTTATAATCATTCTCTTTATAATTAAGTACTATTTAGGTTTAAACAAACTATAAATGCGGCCGATTTTTTTTTAATGAATTTTACCGATTGAATTTAATTCTCTTCCATGTTTTAAGTATAAAACATCTGAAAGATGAGGGAAAGACAGTGCAATACATAAAATAACTATTTTAAATAACCTTTTGAATAAAATAACAACTGAAAATCAATTATCTTCAGATATTTTTTTAAATTATAATTTAAAATTATATCCTAATTTTTTCTTACATCACAAGTATCAAAATATAATTTTTGCTCCCTATATTTTTTTAATGAATGATATTACATCTTTTATTATTAGTAATAGTCAGAGTTTTAAAAACCGTAGAACTCTGCTGAAAAAAAATTAGATACATATCGTTCTAAGACTGGCACATTCATTCCATTTTGAATTATTTTTTTATACATCAAGTATGATGATTTATTCTAAATACTTAATGGTTTATCGCCAACAAATGGTCATACAGCTCTGAAGTATTTCTTTTTTTCACGTTATTTTATGTTAGATAGTTTCTTAAAGTATTACCGTTTCTATTGTATTTAGAGCAGTATCAGATCTTTTGTAATTGCCATCTCCTATAAATAAGTGTGGTCTTTGTCTTAGTTACAGACATTGTTGCAAATATTCATTTTATATTGCAAAGTATACCCGTTTTACCCCGCACCTAAAATTACAAAAAAAGCAGTATTTCATTTCTGTCTGAAATAGTAAAGCTTCATTTCAGGCTTCTTTGAGTAAATGTAACTTTAAAGCTCTGTTTCAACAAATTAAAATCGTAAAGAATAGTTTTATTCGTAAGATTCTAAAATTGTGATTTTCATTATCTAAGAGGTATACTTCGTGTGAAACAGCCCAAAGAAAAAAATTATGAATAAAGCACAAAAAATATTTTTACATAAACTTTTCAGTACTTCATTTTTAAGCACTTAAAAAAAGAATAAAAATAAAAAATTCACACTGTTTTAAAGGAATATTCTTACTCTAGAAAAACGCTTACATTGGGGAACTAGATGGAACCTGTTTTTCTTCAAAATGCTATATTTCAAATTTAAATTATTTCAATGCTACCTCATTCATGTATATTTTTCTTTATAAGCAAGTTGTAAATGTTATTTTTTGGTCATTCTTTTACAGTGGATGCCCAAGGACGAAGAATTCGTGGAAAATCGGAAGGAAAAATTAGAAATTACGACCAATTCGGTAAATACTCTAAATTTGTTTACTACATAAAAATAAACAATTGAGTCCTGTGTATTGACTTTCATTCATTTTACAGTGTTTGATGTCTTCGACAAATACATGCCGCAGCCTGTAGACATTAAAACTTCCAGTGTGTATGATAAATATGACATTCTGGAAGAAATTGGAACGTGAGTAAACTGCTTTTTTACTTTATTTAATATAAATCCACTCGTTTTAACTCTTTGATGATTAAACAACGTAATAAGTTGTCTTTCTTTACATTAATTTTTACTTATAATGCATAATTTTATTAGAATAATTCCAGCTCTCCTATGCACTATAATTACATAATCATTTGTACTATTTTCCTATATTAGACAAAACTGCCAGTTGTTTCGTAAAGTACCTATTACTTAAATACTGTCGTACCTTTGCATCAGTAAGAATTTTGATAATGTTTTGACAATCTCAGTTTTGCCGTTGATAGCAGTTTTAGAGGCAGATACCTAGCAGCAAAATAACTTGGGCCAATATTCGTAAATCTTGGCTCCGTAAGGGTTTAAAGGGCCTTTATTTTTCCAATATCGGTCCTATATAGAATTGTCAGATTCACCCAATATTTTATATCCATACTTTAGCCAATATAGGTTCGATATTGGCCAATGTAGGCCCTATATAGGCCATTCTAGGACCAATATTTAAAAAATCTTAACATACTAATATGGGTCCCTCGGTACATGTTCTTATAAGACCCAAATTGAGCCAATTTTTAAACCTACTGGGGCCAAGGTAAAATATTTGTTAGGGATATTAAGAACAGGGTCATTCGTGTGCCAGAACATGATTTAGAAGCCTCAATAATTTCTGAAAGTTAACAAGCTTTCAATACAGAACAAATATAAATATCTATAAGGCAATAGTCTTAGCAATTTTATTTTATGGCTTTGAAGCATGGTGCTTTAGAAAACAGATATTCAAAAACTTTTGGCCTATTAGAAATGAAACAATATTAGAAAAAAAAAACTGACAACAATATAACAGAAAATCAATAAGAGAAAAGTGAAAATGGGTGAAGCACGTACTGAGATTGCCCAAGAGGAAATTAAATGCGTATTTCTCTTTTTTGGGACCCTGATGGCAAGAGAAAAAGAAAGGAAGACTAAGAATTATTTGTTAGAGACAAATGAAGGAGAATTTTGAAAGAGGAAAATTTAAAGGAAGTCATATCCGAAATCATAGACCGGGGAGCATGTAGTAGTAGGCTCGATACTTAATACGCATAACGGCGAGAGGAGCTTAAGTAATACTTTTCTTTCAGTAAAGTTCTAAAGTAGTTATTTTGGTAAAATATTATTTGTTAGTTTCGATTCACGTTGACTCAGGCGTGCAATTCATTTAATATTTTCTAATTCTATGACGACAGTCTATTCCATGTTAATACATTTCATACAAGATCATTATAGAAAAAAAAAAACTGAAATAGACAGCTGATTAAGGTTTGCCAATTGCAAAAATTTTAATTATCCATACCCTTATATAGTAATCAGTAATTTTAAAATGTGTGAGAAAAATATTTAAAATATTCAATAAGATAAGATAGGGCCAAGATAGCCTGGTTGGCAGGGCACTGGGTCCATGTCCAAGCGGACCCGTGTTCGATCCCCGTCGGCCGAAAATTCCCCATGTAGTAAATAGGGACTGATGCACGTTAAATCTGTCGCGTCACAAAGTCCTCCCCGTTCCCAGAACAAAGCAATACCTCTGGGGGTACTGATTCAGGATCTCCCTTGTCTTCTTGATTGGGTTCAAAATTACAAGGCTGCAGAGTTTGAACATTGGTAGTCGTCAACTCAAAATTGGGTCGGCTGTTCAACGACGGTTATAAAATGAAATAAAATAAAATAAGATAAGATAGGATATGTGTTTGATTGAATATATGTTTGTAAAAAAGAATTGCAGCACAATATATCTTTTTCTCTCTTCCGAATAGGGGTGCATTTGGTGTGGTGCACAGGTGCCGAGAGAGGAAAACAGGCAACATATTTGCCGCCAAGTTCATTCCAGTCAACCACCCTCTCGAAAAATCACTCATCAAAAAAGAAATTGACGTCATGAATCATCTTCATCACCCGAAACTCGTCCACCTCCATGATGCGTTCGAAGATGACGATGAGATGGTCCTCATCTATGAATTGTAAGTTTCAATTTTAGTTATACCTCTGAATTTGACCACTCGTCTAAGTAGACCTTTATTATAGGAAACCGAATTTACCCTATATAATTAAATGCCTGAACCTGACCACTTGTCAATCTTGACCCATGAAATAAAGGAAATTTGTCTAAATGTTATTGAATAGAATTCATAATAATTTCACTGAATGGGTAAAATAGTATTAAAGCATTCTGAGACAACTCTAATGGATACCTATTAAAGGCTTTTCTAAGTACGTAATAAAATAACTTTTAAAATGTTGAAATGAATTTTTTAATTATATATATGTTCTTGCGTATTAATATTTTAAGAAACTATTTATAAATTAGTAGCAAGTTTTACCCAAAATATTATTAAAAAGTGTATTATTAATTATTATCGTTTTTTTAAAATAAATAAAAAAATATAATATTAAATTTATGTAAAAATATTTTAATTCTTATGGTGATTAATCTCAGTTCTTAAGATGTAAAGAATTTGCTTAATAAAAACCAGGTTGGTATATATATATATA
>NC_092212.1:87421144-87470913 GCF_043381705.1 Parasteatoda tepidariorum | reverse complement strand
TTATAAAAGAATATGTAGATAAAAAAAGTGTCGATATATGCCTTCATTTTTCTTAATAGTTAAAGTTAAAACTGAACTTTTTAAAATAAAGTATTTATCGTGTCATTTTCACCAACTAGCAAAACATTTTTATAAGTTTAAAATGGTATTTTTTTAATATAATAACCAAGAAAGTTTTTTTTGAACTATGTTTATGAACGGAAATAATGTGTTAATTACGTAAAGTTTGAAGGCTAATAACCAGAAAAAGTCTAACTTATTTTTACAAGAGAAAGATGCAAAGTTATCATATCTTTGCTTGCGATCTCCGAGATCTGTAGACACAGTGACGTCATGAGGAGGGAAATCGTAGCTTCAGCTCTAAGAGCGGAGTGAACTAGCCCTTGTATTCTCTTTATCCCTGGAGGTAAGGTACGACCGTAGACTCTCCATGTAGTAAATGGCGACTGATGCACGTTAAATCTGTCGAGTCGCAAAGTCCTCCATGTTCCCATAACAAATCAATACCTCTGGGGGTGGAGATCCAGGAGTTTTCTTGTCTTCTAGATTGGTTCAAAATTGCAAGGCTACGTAGTTGAACATTAGTTGTCGTAAACTCAAGACATTGGGTTGGTTGTTCAATGACGGTTATAAAATAAAATATATTTTGGGAGTTAGAGGATAAAGCGTTCGCCATCCAATGAGGTGATCCGAATTCGAATGCTAGTGATGATTGGTCTGTACCAATTCCGCATCCGGCAGGTCCCGTCCACAGTACTAACGTGAAATATCCTCAGTGGTAGATGGATAATGGGTTAGAGTCCCCTTGCCTTGGGAAGCTTCTCGTGGTCTTCCTCTTCATGTAACGCAAATGCAGGTTAGTTCCATCAGAAAATCCTCCACGAAGGCAAATTTCTCCCAATACTTGATCCAGGAGTTTCCTTGTCTTCTGGATTGAAATCAAAATTACAGGGCTACGGAGTTGAACATTAGTAGCCGTAAACCCAAAACATTGGGCCGGCTGTTCAGCAACGGTTATAAAATGTTGTAAAATGTATTTTGGGAGTCAGAAATCCGAATTCGTTGAATAAAAGGTATGTTTATTCAGAGAAGGTTCGTTTTTCTGTCTGATTTCGTAACTTAAAATATCGCCTGCGCTAAGTATTTGGCATATTTGAGATCACCCCCCTTCAACTACGAAGTTTGAAACCTAAAACGCGAAGATCCGACCATTAGATCAAAAGTTATTCTGAGTGGTCTGCTTTTAATTTTGCGTACTGTTCACTAATGTTTTACGCGGGTTATTTGGGAGTAATTTTTGGTAATGTATTTGCCGGAACGCAAAAAAATACTAAAAACCAACTTTTAATTTCCAAAAAAGTGTTTGACATTTTCTTTCTTCGACAGCATGTCAGGTGGCGAGTTGTTCGAAAAGATCACAGACGACAACTACTTCATGAGTGAGGCAGAAGTAATCAATTACATGCGGCAGATATGTGAAGGCATGAAACACATGCATGAAAGAAACATCATTCATCTGGACATAAAGGTAACGCATCTTTAAGTATCCACTTCCTTAGATTCTAAACTACTGCCGAGTTACTACTTGTTTCCAGGACAGATCTGGTAAATCCGGAAAATATGTGAATTAAATACCCACTTAATATGTAACCCTTGCAACAATTCTACCTTGTGCCCAGTTGGGCTCAAAATTGGCTCAATATGGGTCCTATGTGGACATGCACCGAGGGACCCATATTGGGATGTGTAGATTTTTTAATATTGGTCCTATGCAGTGTCAATATCGGCCTATATAGGGTTAATATTGGCTGAATAATGAGTATAAAATACAGGATGAATCTAACAATTTTATATAGGACCTATATTGGCTGTAAAGGGGCAGTAAAATATATGGTGAATCACACATTTCTATATGGGGCCCGTATCAGAAAAATATCGGCCCTTTGTACGCTTATCGAGCCAAGATTCTTGGTCGAATGAGGGCCCAAGTTATTTTGCTGCTAGGGTAGCGAGATAAACTTCACCTGATGTAAAGCATTCCTGTACTTGACTGTCACATTTTCAGAAACAACTTCTTCAGAAAGTTCTTTAATTCTGCTATTCTTAATGCCTTTGACAACCATAAATCTTGTTCCATTTGCAAATGTGTTTCGTTTCAGAATTAGTGGAAATGAATCATTCGTCGCTCTCTTCCGAAAAAACCTTAGCAGACTTTTCCGAAACTAAAACATTTGTTAAAACAGCCATGTTCACGAATGTCAGAATTAAAGCATTTCTTACAAGAACTATGCTTATCCATAATTTATTTTTTTTCTAAAGTGCGTATCAAATCACTCAAACTTTAATTTCTAAAAAATTTTATGCCAAATGGCTCACCAAGAAATATAATACGCCACTGGAGTCAGACAAAATTCAAAACTTTCCTGATACTATTCGTTCCAGCAACTTGAAAATAAACCTTTTTAGAGGTCTGTGACTTCTCGAAAAAATTTCAAAATATTAGTTTCGTTTATGTTATTTATTCAATCACTCCATAGAAAAAAACCAATGATTCCTCAGCAGCGAAGTAAATAAAATTTGTATATGTTTAAGAGTATCGATATTTTTGGTTATCATCGGTATTTTAAATCATTCTACCAACATAGTTTCTTATATATTTCTTATATTCTATATGTGTGCTCTATGTATTATATATTACAATTTCTTATATTCTACATGTGTTTCTTCATTGATTAGCCTGAAAACATCATGTGTCAGACCAAAGCGAGCAATGCCATCAAATTGATTGATTTTGGACTTGCCACAAAGTTGGATCCCAATGAAGTGGTCAAAATTTCCACAGGAACTGCTGAGTTTGCTGCTCCAGAAATTGTAGATAGGGAACCAGTTGGGTTCTACACGGATATGTGGGCGGTCGGTGTCCTGGCATATGTTCTGTAAGTAATTCTCTCATTTTCACAAAGTTCAAAATAATTTCTGTTTTTGATTTAAGCTCTTCACTGGAACGAACATCATTTTGAATAAAAGCTCAATATTTATTTTTAAGAGAATAAGATAACTGCAATTCATTGCAATGTTTTTATATTGCAATAGCCGAAACATGGCATCCTTGAGAACATATTGAGGTATGATTTTAATCAATGAAGCCCCATGTTTTCTGAGATTTCTCAACCAGTGAACAAAATATCTATAATCCAATTATACGGTTTCGTACACCTCACGTAAATTTATTCCTAACTCGTAAATTAATTTTGCATGCATGTTTTATATCTTTCTTCATCCTATTGACTCCTATATACTTACATATACACTTTATTTACCAAATAATAGTTATAAGCATATACTTTATTTACCAAATTATTAAAAAATTTATCAAAAATGCCAGAAACTTTGTCCCATTGAATAATGTGGCTTTACATTTTAACAAATATTTTTTTTTAAATATTCAATACTATTCTAATTTTTCATAAAATTTAATTTGGTGCTTACGCCACATTCTAAAATTAAAGTTAAACACTTAATACTTCGTTTAATAACTAGTTAAGGAATCAATAAAAAAAGGTGAAAAACTTTCTTCCAAAATTGATCGTGGTAGAAAGCGATAAAGAATAGCGTCCAAGCGAATAAAATCAGATCAGTTCAGTTGGTGATGTTCAACTTTAAAAAATCGAGTGTTGCCATCTAGTCAATGCTAAGTTCTGATGGAACATTATGTTCGACTATATGGAAATAATATTAGTGGGACTTCTCCCTACAAGTTACCCTTTTTACCTTAAAGTGTAGAACCTGGTAGCCCATGTTATTCTAAGCGCGTGCAAGCTGCTAAGGTTAATGTAAGCAAAACAATATTTAGTCCTCTCTTGCAAAATATTTTTAAAAAATATGCATTAACGTTGGCAATATTTTCCCAACTATTCTTAATGACGACTACCTTAGAAGTGATAAAAAAAAGATTTCTCATCAAAGTTGAAACACTGAATCAAACTCATATGTAACGAAACAATTGTTAATGTTCTGTTATTTCATAGTTGTGAATGTTTGATCAAATCTGTTTTGTTTTGTGCAGATTGAGCGGCTTGTCCCCTTTTGCTGGTGACAGTGACGTAGAAACGCTGAGAAATGTCCGCGCTTGTGATTGGGAGTTCGATGAGGAAGCTTTCACCAACATTTCACCTGAAGGAAAAGACTTCATCAGCAAACTCCTTCTACGCAGCAAAGAGTAAGTGAAATAAGCTTTTTACTTCCTAACATAAACTATAAGTAAACAACCTTTCTTTCAACTAACCGAATCTTACCTTTTGCAAAAGAAATGCAACCCTAATAACTTCAGGTGTCTTTCGACTTAACTTGCCCCCGCTAAGTTACGATCCAAATTCTGAAAGAATCTATTTTGTGCTCTACAACGTGAAAATAAAAACATGCAACCATTTCGATACTATATAGTGAAGCACCTTCAATGTGAAAAAACAGATATGCAAAAGAAATTACAATGATAATACTGCCGTGCTATTGAAAAATCAACGTGACACAAATTTCCAAATTGAGATTTTTATATACATGCCATCTTTGTATGGTAAGCTAAATATTGCTAAAAACGTTTTTGCAATATTTAGCTTACCATACAAAGATGCCATATATATTTAGTAATTTTTTTTAATTGCATGCAGAGAGCCATGATGGCTCAGAGGATAGAGCGTTCGCCTTCCAATCAAGTGAATCGGGTTCGAATCCTAGTCAATACGAATTCCACATCCAACTTGCACCGATCACAGTGCTGACGTGAAATATCCTCTGTGGTAGGCACATCATAGGTTAGAGTCCCCTTGCAGTCAGGCTAACCGTGAGAGATTTTCTTGGTCTTCCTCTCCATGTAAAGCAAATGGGAGTTAGTTAAATCAAAAAGTCCTCCTCGAAGGCAAATTTCTCCCAAATACTTGATGCAAGAATTCCCTTGTCTTCTGGATTGGGTTCAAAATGACAAGGCTAGGGAGTTGAACATTAGTAGTCGTAAATCCAAAAATTAGGTCGGCTGTTCAACGATGGTTATGAAATAAAAAAACTGTTTTCTATGCTGATTTCCTCACTTATTTGACACAGCGTTTTTGCTTCTTATACTTTTAAAGCAGGGTCGGCCCTAGATATTTTGGCGCTCCGGGCAAAACCTTAATTTTGCGCCCCTCCACCCCGTTTTTTTTAAGTAAATCTCATGCGACCATATCAGAAAGACAAGAAAACTTTAAAAAACGTTTTTTTTTAAACATTTTTTTCAAAAACTCAATCATCAGATAACAAGATAAGCAATTTAGCACTTAAGGCTAAATAACAAAAATTAAAGTGTAGTAATGCTAACTAAACTAATATCTCATATTATAAATAAATTCTAACTAACCAAAGTAATTAAAATGCCCTTTTCTTTCGGCAAACTCACGAACCAGTGATTTCAAGTATAATTTGTCGCTAAGCTTTTCCGCTCAGATAAATAAATCAAAGTTATTAGGAACAAACAAAAAACTTAAATAATTTTTTTTAAATAACTTTTTTTTTAAATTTCTGATTTGGCGACATGTTTCCATCTAGACAAAAAGCTAGTTCACAGAAAGCGAAAAAACTTCTTTGATTGTAGTTTAATTGTTTGTAGTTTCTTTTGTATTTTTGTGCTTCGATACTAAAGCTTCTTCATGATAGTACCGAAAAAAGCGTAAGAGTTGGTTTCTTCTATTCTCGACTCTTTGTTACATACAACGAGCGATTTTGAACAAACTAATCGGAGATTTTGATATCATTATTTCTGCACAAATTGGGTTTTTCTCGAGTTTGTTTTAGTGTTCCAAATTTAGTGCAATGTTTCCTTTTAGCAGCTATTCTAACTTTTTCTTCGATTATTATTGAAGCTCTTATTGTAATTTTTTTTATAGTAAATTAGATGAACTATCTTCTAATCTAAGTAAATCTCTTCAGCAATTATCAGCCAAGTGAACTGTAATGTATTTACATACTTAAAGTACTTTTATGTTCTTTTTATTATTAACGTATAAGTCTTGACAGTGATTTCTATATGAATATGAATGCTGAAGAAGAAAAAGTATTCTAAGACGTCTTAAAGCACGTACATAAGGCAGGATTTAAAAACCAATCAGACGACAATCAATGGAGACAATTTTTGCAACGCATGATATGAAATGGTGTCGCGTTTTACAAAGCCCATCCAGAGAGAAAAAGCATTCGACCCATGGGGAACGAGTGATAGTAATATGACGATCATAACTTTTATTATGTAGTTGTTCTTTATACCTTTCACTGATATTTTTTGTTTAATTTTAAAGTTATTTTGCACATTTCCTAATCTTTTTATTTTCCTGAAACAGGAAAAGAATGACAGCTCACGAATGCCTGGAACACCCCTGGCTAAAGGTAAATTCTGGAAGAAAAAAAAAATAGTTTAAACATATTTTTACGAAACTATGCCAATGTAGATTTTTTCCTAATGCTTTCTCTTTTTTTTTCCTTTAGGGTGATCTCAGTCACGATACTAAAATTCGCATTCCAAATAGACGATACGTTAAATTCAGGGACGAGCTTAGAGATAAATATGTAAGTGCTATTCTCGAACTAAAACTCACAAAACTGAAATTATGAATGAGTTTTCTTTTTTGTTTCATTTAAAATGCAGTTTGTAAGTTGCTTCTTTTCCTTTCTTAGGCTGATTCTTGGAAGAACTGTCTACTACCTTTTGGTCATATCGCTAATTACAGCTCACTGCGAAAATTACACCAGGATAAATATAAGATACAAGATTTCTATTTTGGTAAGTTATTTCTACCTTATAATGCTGCATAAATTCCCCCAGTAAGTAACTCGTAATATTCAGTGTCGACCCCTGTTATTCAAATGCTTAAGATGCTAGTAATTAATTCAAGAATTAACTAGCCAGCTTGCTCCTATTTATGTGAGGGAGGGATATTTTAATATGAAAAAAACATTAAGTAGCTGACTCACTGAATTACAACTACAAAATCTAGAACACAAAAAAAATAATGACCAGACCGAAATGTGAACGTAAAAAACGAACAAAACTAAAAAAAATATTGGGTTATTCGGAAATTAATTTCGTTTTTTCCCCAGAAGAGGACTCAATTGAATTTTATCACGACCAACTTGATACTTAGGCCACATAATCAGCTACCGCTGATGTGATGCCATAATAGGCATTACATATATTTCCTAACCTTTAAAATTTCTTTATCTCTTAAACTTATATTTTTTTAATCATTCTTAATCGAATTAAATCAATTATTTAATTTTTATTATAATTTATAATAAGCGAATATCATATTTAATTCGTTTCTTATCAATCAATCAATTTAACAGCTAATTTTTTATTTTAATTCTAATGTAGGCTCATTAATTCGCTAAATCAAAACCAAAAATCTATTTATAACTCCTTATTATTTATTTCTTACCACAAAAATTGTTTCAGTTACATCGTTTATACTAATTCTAATAGACTTTTTGATGATTTGGGATCGCCAAATTATTTCAAATTCGATATTGATTATGGGAGGTTGGTATAGTTTTGGGCTATGTTATCTTTCGATAATTCGCCAACCTTGGATCTCTTCCCATGCTCTCAACTGTCCGTTGGGAACAATTCATACACTTTCAATTTCCAAATTTTAGCAGCAGCCCTTTTGGGTCTTCCAGTCCTAACCGTTGAATTTGGATGCAATTTTAAATGGCTGTGAGTTAACGAAAATTGCGTATTTAGAGTCACGTATAACTAATATTTAAGCTTATGAATGACAGATAGTTTATTATTTTGGTCACATTTTCATCTCTTAATGTTACATAACATTTGATGTTATTTCAAAGGAAGGAAGATGTACTTCATTTCTTAGAGGAAATAAAAGAGCATTAAACACTTTATTGCGAGTACATTTGTTAATTTCCTAGCATATCTTAAATATTCGCTGTCAAGAAGAGGATAAAAAGTTGAAGAATAATAAATGAACAAATTCGAGCAAAAATGTTTTAGAATAACAAAATGGCTCATGTAAACGTGAATAAATAATTCTTCATGCTCAATATAAGCCAATTTTTTTATTCAACACCATTTTGAACATACTGTGTAAATTAAGTAAGTGTAAATTAATTTCCAGCAGTGTAAATTAATTTCTCCGGCAGTGTAAATTATACAAGTGTAAACTAATTTCTCCAGCAGTGTGAATTAAACAGGTGTAAATTTATTTCTCCAGTAGCGTAAATAATACAAGTGTAAACTGATTTCTCCAGCAGTGTAAATTATACAGATGTAAATTTATTTCTTCAGTAGTGTAAATTGTACAAGTGTAAACTAATTTCTCCATCAGTGTAAATTATACAGGTGTAAATTAATTTCTACAGTATTGTAAATTAATTTCTCCAGCAGTGTAAATTATACAGATGTAAATTAATTTCTCCAGCAAAGTTCGTTTCATTAAAATAACGAAGTAGTCACTACAATTCTAAAGTAGTTTGTAGTCATTACATTTTAAAAAAAAGGTAGTCGTAGTTAACTACATTCGTAAACTGTAACTGTAGTAAACTACAAAAATAATGTAGTTTTTCCCACCACTGTCTAAAACTCTTTTCCGGTCGCTAGAAAAGTCTTCAAATTGTCAAACTAGGGGATCATCTCGATCAGTTTTTGGCCAAAAAACAAAAGTGTTATGATTGCATAATCATGCTACTGCCAGAAAGATGGCGAAAAGAATTGAACCAGAAAGGACGAAACATGTCTGACTACAGATACCGTCATTAGGGTGTAAAGCATTTCCATATTACAATTCAGTAGAGGTTTAAATAGTTTTTGAGGCATTTCAATAATATTTTTTATTCATAAATTTTAGATCGTCTTCAAGCAGCTCCAAGGTTTGTCATTCGACCCCAGAGTACATTCTGCTACGAAGGACAAAGCGCAAAATTCTTCTGCAGAGTTACGTCACCGGCTCCACCTACCGTATCATGGTAAGTATCATGGCAATATTTGTACTTGATTTAGTAGTAAAGCAAAATGGAGATAATGTTGCGGTTTGAAGTCTGGATTTATGGTTAAGGGAGCTATTTTCCTTCTCTGTTAATTATGCTAGACCTCTAGATCTATATCAATGTGCAAAATTAAATAAAATGATCCTTCCATGATAAATGTTTACCTCAATATCGGATATTTTTCCCCTTGAAATCCGTATTTTAAATTTAATTTTACAATAATCCAACACGGAAATTATACTTTTGCAAATATTTATTCTTCCCAACAAAATTGGCAATTTTAAAAAAAAGCAGATTTAAATCATGATAAAAATGAATTAAAACTCTGATGTCACATTTGTTTGAAAAAAGTATTAATCTTCATAAATAATTATTTTATCTATGTGCTTAACTGATAAAAGTTTTGTTATTAAACTACTAAAAACGTTAGAGCCTTAATGAAAGGTTTAGTGTACTTTGTCAACGATAAGAAGCCTGGCGCTTCCCTCTCTGCACGCTACTGAAGTTCACGTGTACGCCAACAATAACGTAAAAACAAACCACTGCTGCTGCATTGGTAGTAAGAACTATTGGTTGGCGGTTGAATAAGAGATCACACATTAAGCATTTTCTTGCAAGATAAATGAGTGTTTCCCTGTATCAACCATCGCCATGTAAATAGTTCTCTGACTTTGGAAAAATAATTTAGATTAGACTTCATTATCATCATAGTTGGAAAGACAACCCAATGTAGGCCAAAGCCATCCTCTGAAGATTTCACTGTAATGACTTCCGGTTTATCTTTGATCTCTAATTCTTTCCATTAATTGCAAGAAAATCAGACTCCACCAAATCAGCCCATCTTAACCGCGAACTTCCCCGCTTTTTTTTTGTTCCAGTGGGTCTAAAAAGTAATATTTTTTTATTGTATTGTCATCACTCATCGCATTTATTTTTATGTATTTAACAATATCGGGTTTATAAATCTTGTAAAATTCAAAGTTAAATCTCCTTCTCCAGTTATTGTTTTCATTAACACCAAGTATACTCCGCAAAATCTTCCTCTCAAGTAGTGTGATACAATTTTTCTCCAGTTTTGTCATTGTTAAAGCCTTCAGAAGCTTATGTCAAGACCGACCTGACGAGAGTTTTGTAAATTAAGAACTTTTTTTTTTATCTGGAACCTAGATATAATAAATCTTCTCAGTCCATCAACAGCAATATTTACCAGATAGTCAGTTATTTTTATTTCAGGAGACAGTCTGTTATGAATAGTGATTAGGTTAGACTTATTAACCCTGTAAACTAAAGGTCCAATATTTTAATGCAACTAGAGATTTTATTTTTTGTGTGTGTGCAGGTATCGTGATAATGCTGAACTGAGACAGAGCGTGAAGTACATGAAGAGATACGAAGGTCACGATTACTACTTCGTCATCAACAGATCTAAACTAGACGACAGGGGAGAGTACATCATTAAAGCTGAAAATCATTACGGTTCCAGAGATGAGCCAGTCTTCCTTAATGTACAATGTAAGCATTCATTGTTTGTCAGCAATCTTCCTTTTCAGATTTGAAATTATTTTACACTCTCGATTGACAATCATAATTTAATACAATGGCGATTAACAATCATTGTCAACAATGATACTTTTTAACTTTATTCCGATAATAACAACGTATTTATTCTATATCATTAGCTGCTACCGAATTTTACCTACAAAATTAAACTCAGTGGCGCGACAGCCCTTAGAAGGCCACGTCCAACTGTGCCCATCTCAGTTTTCTTGACCTTGGGCTCTGGGGTGCAGGAGCAAATGTTCTGATTAGATGGTCAGCCGAGCGTGGACCCCCAGTGTTTAGTTCTCAAGCATGCTTGATGCTTATTTATGGACCCACTGAAGGGATGAAAGGCTGGGTAAACCTTGCCCGGCCTGAGAATCGAACGCAGGACCTGTGACACGAGAGCGAAGCACTATCACTCAGCCATCGAGTTTTATCAGTCGTAATTATATTTATCAGCCCTATCATTAATGATACCGTTTCTGAATGAACATCTAATACTCCCTCGATTACCTATCATGACTGCACTATTATTGTGATTCATTGTCAGCAATGATACCTTCTTGCTGGTAATAACGCATTTATTCTGTACCATAAACTACTACCGATTATTAACAGTCGTTTTATCATTGTGCATCGCTGTCAGTATTGATAAATTTAATTTCTGTCTTAAATTCATTTACACCTTCAATTATCTGTCGCAATATTGATGTGTATCACTGTCGGCAATAATTATTTTCATTTCAGAATGAAATTTGCATTCTGAATTACAAATGGTAATATTGTGTGCCACTGATGTCAACACCTAAAATCACCATTTTGCGACTTTTATTTCACCAATAATATTTTTATTGTGTATTTTCATCATCAGAAATGATAATAGTTAAAGTTATAATTTGGGGCCTGGATAGCCTGGTTGGTAGGGTACTGGGTCCACGTCCAAGAGGTCGTGGATTCGATCCCCGCAGTCTGAAAGTTCCCCGTGTAGTAAATGGTGACTGGTGCTCGTTAAATCTGTCAAAGTCCGCCACATTCTCATAAAAAATCATACCTCTGGGGGTACTGATCCAGGAGTTTCCTTGTCGTCTGGATCGGTTCAGAATTATAAGGGTCCTGAGATGAACATTAGTAGTCATAAACCCAAAATTGGGTCTGCTGTTCAACGACGGTTATAAAATAAAGTTAAAAAAATAGTTATAATTTTATTAGCTGTTACAGAATATTTAATAGCATGCATATTTTTGTATTACATTTGTAACTATTACACCGATTTTAAGACTTTTTGACTTGTTTTTTCTTTTAGTTCAGGTACACAGATTTTAACACGATATATTTTTAATTCAAACAACCTCGATAAACGTATTACAAAAATTTTCACTTCTTAGGCATTTTAAAAGAATATAATAGAGAAAAAAGTTCTCAGAAAAAATTGCCTTAAAGCTGCCTTATCTCACGTAGTTATGGCGTTCAATAGCTTCTTACATTTCAACTTTGTTTTTTGGACTGGGCGACTAGTACCTTTTTCGGGAACATCACTAGTAGGGTAGCACCTTTTTTGAGAGCTCATAGAGGGTTCAACGCTGAATCAGTACAGTTCGATGTGGTATTGCTTTAGATTTTTTTTACTTATTTTATTAATTCTAAATAGTAACATGTATATTTTTTTCTTTTTTTTTGAAAATTATGATTAACAATTTATTTATTTTTTCATTATAGCTGTTCCAATTGACATTCCAAAGATAGTTCTGGACGAACCAGTCAGGTATGTTTTCTAATTATATATTGATTATAAAACATGTTCGACCCTGAATGATTATAACCCTAGTAGAAGTATAACTCGGACACCTATTTAGTAAAATGGCCATTATCAATATAGGCCCCATATTTAATAGTAGGCAGATATATAGCTTTATCTGATTCAGCCTAGGTTCTTTAGCCCACATAGGGCCTATATAAATGTTTCATTAGTTATTCGTCATCCACTGTTCAGCCTAGAATGAACCAAAAATGTGTTCAATTTATCAGACATTTTAAGCCACTATTCACCGTAAAATGTAACATTTTGATTTACCAATAATTTTCATTAGCTTATATTGATATAAAACTTCGTCCGATATTTTATGGATGTTTGATTGAATACAAAAAATAAAAAACTTCCTAATACCAGAAATTTAGAAAACTTCCGGTGTATTCTTCCGCTTATGTTATGCTTACGAGGCGATATGTGCACAGACTTAATATTCTAAGAAGTTTTATTAATGTGATGTACGTTTATATGATGTACGTTTATATAATGTGATGTTGTAATTTTAAATTTACTCGTAATTTTAAATTTACTCGCTCCTAAATTTAAAAAAGTACTAATTTAGGACTAAGTAGTTTTTAAAACCGTCAGAACAAGAAGTTTTTTATGATCTCTTAGTTAGAAATAATCATTTCCCCATTAAAAGAATTAAAAAGTGTTTGACTCATTTCTAGGAAGAGGCAAGAATTGCAGCCAGTGTTATACGAAGAACCAAAAGACTGTCCACCACTTTTTACTTTCATGCTCAGGCCTCGTGTCATTCAAGTGGGAATTGGTGTGAAACTTTTAGCTTGTTTAGAAGGAAAACCAGTTCCTGAGGTAAGAGATTCATTCCCTTTTTTATAACCGCACAGTAAAAACAACACCTAACGAATTACGATAAATATTTAAACGTAGTTTAATACTGTAACAATTGAAGTTTTTATAGGTTCGATGTGTGGCCAAAATCTTTATCGAATTAACCGTACCCAAACTTCCTAGATTCACTTTTTTCACAATGTTTTCTCTGATTTTACTGGTTGATAAAACGGTATAAAATAACTCTAGTTTCATTTTAACACATTTACTAAAAAATAAAATTGAAAATATGAACGAATGATTTACTTTTAAAAAAATGTAATTAGATAATCATTAGATGTTACTAAACTACTTAGGATAAAACAAACTAAGAAAAAATTATATAATGAATACTAAATTTTAAATTGAAGACAATTTTATTTCATTTTTACTAGTATTTAAATAATGTTTTTCGATTATTTTATTTTAATCAAATATTATAGAGTATTTTTTTCACTAATGTACATTTGCCAATATATGTAACGAAAGTAGTATTTTATGCAAAACTATGGATAAATTTGACTGAAAGTGTTTTTCCAATTACACACCCATTTAACAGAATTAAGAGAAATAGAGTTGACAGTGATAATTGTATTGAACATGAGGGGAAATGTGCTTATTTCCTGTTATTTTTTTATTTAAATTTAAAGTTGTATTATGAAAATGTTCTATCTTTTCCCCAAGAATTTAAAACATTTTTAGTACCGAGTTGAAACTATAATAATCCAAGAATTGCAATTTTCATTCTTCATAAATTTTTATACCTTCTTAACTATCAATCTTATAGACATGATTTTGGTGCCAATGAAAATGCATGTGCAACAATACCATAGCTTGTCTATATCATAAAGTTTAACTTTCCTTCTCTTTCCCCTCATTAAATTCAAGATGGTTATACGAGGGGAGAGGAAAAAGTACCCTTACCACAACTTATTAAACAATTTTTGTATTGAGCTGCTTACTTTTAGCAACGCTGTCCATGAAAGACAACATTGTTCTTCCGAAAATGGTTCTGCAACCTTATTCCAGGTTATCATATAAAAGTCTTATTTTTATTAGCTCTTAATGGACAGTAATTCTTTCATTCTACTGTTAGGTTCTTAAATGCTAAAGTTTATGGTTTTAAATCTCACTTTTCGTGTTATGGAATGGAACTGTTTTGTAACTTTCGAAACTCCATTCTATTTTTCAGATTCGATGGTTCAAAGACGGTAGAGAGGTGGGTAAACACCAGTACAGTGTAGCCTATAATGCAGGTGTAGTTTCCCTCGAAATACCATCCTGTACTGTAGAAGATTCTGGTACATACATTTGCACTGCCACAAACACACTGGGAGAAGACAGAACAACCTGTACTGTAAGAGTAGAAGGTGAATCTCTTTTTTGCACTCATAGTTCCTTTTTCTTTAAAGTTTATGCATTTTATTATAAAGTTTATGCACTTTATGCATTTTAAATTTGCACCAAATCGGACAAAATATAGTTGAATATCACATTATTCTTACCCAGTGCAATTTAATTGTCTATTATAATTGTTGCGTGCAATTTAATCATCTATTATGATTATAATTAGTCTATTACATTCATAATCGTGAAATAAGATCATGATAAGGAGCAATGATTTCAAATGCAATAGCACAAAAATGGAATGCTTGTCATCACCGTGATTAAGCTGCAAATTTAATGAACTATTTTATCTCTTTCAGTATAATATACTTTTATACCGAAATAAATATTTTCGGCTGAAATCTTTCAATTTTAGAGCTGCGCGGGAGATGATGCCAAGAAAAAAAAAATGAGATACTTTGATAAATGATACGATGAAAACTAAAACAATAAGTGTTTCATATTTTTTCGTTCAGAAGCTCGAATCAATGGATCGAGAGTTAAAATTAGAATTTTTAACAACCGTAACAATTCTATGGAATTATTTATTTCGATATAAAACTAAATTGCATGTTACGTTAAAAAAATACAATTGAAGCTTCATTTAATATACAACTAATAAGAGCAATAACAAGTAATCCATTTCGTACATTGAAATCTTACCTTAAGAGTGCTTGTCGCTCTCACTTGTAACCTTATATTGCGATTACGCGTAATGTTAACTCTTACTGTGGGCTGGAGCTTGGTGCTAAAACAAGGTGTTTAAAAACTGAAGTGAAATTAAAAAAGAAGTTCATGTAGTTTTTTTCACACTCTTAAAAACATAGCAGACGACTGATTACATTAATGGACAGTTCTTGCCTTGATAGAAAAGATTTTTTGGTACTCTTCCGTTAGCCGGGCGCAAGCGAAAAATCGCCAAATAATGTAGAATTTCACCCAGGGCTCGAAAAACCACCCGTTCGCCCGTCCTCGGCGGTCAAAAATTCGCCGCGGACAACGAATTTCTCGAATCCGACGTCCGCGTGGACGGCCAGTTTCCCGTTAATGTTGGTGATACATTTTCAATTTTTGTTATCTTACAAGAGTCTAGCGCCTCACTTCTAAAATGACCCTCTAATCTCGAAATACAGCAACATACTGCGCATGGTGGAATTGATGTTTTCTCTGTCTGGGAGTACTGCAGCGGTTGAAAGGGGCTTTTCAGCAATGAACTTACAAAAAAACACATTACTTACTGGTCTTAAACAAGAAGCGTTAAACGCATTTATGAACATCTACCTAAATGGAAAACCTCTTTCAGATTTCTGTGCAGAAACCTCTGTAAATCATTGGCTTGATTGTGGAACTGGCAAACGTCATATTTGATTCATTTAAAAAACGCAGTACCATCGGATAAATTGACATGATAATTGACAGATAACTTAACCTTTGTTATTTAAATTATTTCATCAAAGAAATAAATTATTTCATAATAGAAATACTAGGTTTTACTATTAGTAACCTAGTATTTCTTTTATTACTGTATAATGTTATCCTAGTATTTGTAATCCTAGTAACTACTAATTCATTGTGCAATTTATATAAATGTTTGTAATAAATAAGAGAAAATTATATTTTTATTTATTTAGAAGCGACGGGTTAGTTCCAAAGGAGGACGGGTACATTGTTCGACAAGCCGTCCTCGGGGATGGGTAAAAGTTTTGAGTTTTTTCGAGCCCTGATTTCACCAAATTTCTCACAACCATAAGGGGAGCATCGGAGAACTTCTTTGGCATCATTTGGAGTCGTACCTCGTTGAATTTAATGTGGAGACGAGGAGTAAACGATCCATTGGAGCAAATGCTCAAGAACATCACCGTACTCTAGAAAAGCCAATTATTATAAGCATTCCTTTTGGGGTGAAACTGTTTTGTTTAAAATTCATTAATATTATTTTATAGTTGAACTTGTTTTGCTAGCTATTAATAAATATTTGTTTATAGTTGAAAACTTTCGACTTTTATTCCGTTGACTGTTTTGTCATTCGCTTCGCTGGGCGACTTGGTTCGTGTTTGGTTCCTAATTGGTGACATTTGGGAATGGACGGAACATAACATATAAATACCGATTTTTCTTTCACAGTCAAAAATATATTAAAATTTTAAAAAATTTGCCTGGTTTTTGGATCAAGCTTCTCAATTATAACTAAAACATTGCGATATTTTTTGAACGCTTCAAATAATTGACTATTTTAAACCAATTTTGCTCAATTTTAATTGAAAATAAATCTGCAATGCATAATTTCAAATAACCATTTACTTCCACAGATCGAAGAGGGCCCTCCAGAGTTCAATCTCCAGCCATTACACCGCGTGTAGCAACACCGACATCCCTTTATAGTTCGACCAAAACTAGGCCAGCTCTTTCAAAGCCTACCAAAGATCCAGTGTCAGCTACTCTGTCTGCGGCAGCTACCAGGTTGTCAGCACCAGATTCGGCAAGACTGTCAGCTCCAGACTCGACGAAGAGAACTCAGAAAGCTTACGGAAAGAAAGACACGGAGGGTGGGACACCGACCAGATCTCGAACGGCGACCAAAGAGCTCCTTCGTAAGTTTCTTACTAGATTTTAATAAAAAACAAGAAAAAAGCGGTTTCCGAAAGTCGGTCAATTATCTCTAAAAGAATGCATTCAATCAAAACACACATTTAAAATATTTTCTAGAAATTCAATGATATCAGACTACAATCCTTAGGCTGCTAGGAAGTGGGCGTCAATTTTGATATTTTTAACATAGTTTTTTTTCCATCAAAATATCAAAAATTTCTATTTATTTTTAGTATCTCTAGTTTAAACAATCTGCGTCTCATTTTCCTTTCGTGATTACCTTAATATTCGTTACCTAGATGTGTTCTGTAGCCTCATAATCGATGAAATCTACAAAACAAAATATATTTAGGACAAGGAAAGAACCGTCTAATGTTTTTACTATTTATATTTTGGACACTCTGGAATAATTTGTGCAAAAGCTTGCTTGATGCTTTTATCTAGGAAAACTAGAAAACAAAGTTCTTCAGAACATCGCTGATGGACACACGTTCGCGATGAAATGGGATAACTTCTAATGAGTCTGATGAGAAGACCCAAGATTTTAGGGGGAAAAAAAGATTTTAAAGTTATTTAATATGACGAAAGTCTCAAGACGGAGTTATTCATCAGTCATCCATTAGAGGTCAAAAAATATGACCCATGTAATAAATTTAAAATCTTAAGAATTTGTCTAAGCTAATGAATGACCACAAAATATCACGTTTTATGTAGATATGTTTATTAATTTTCTCTTTCAGTCCCTGAAGACAAACCAATGACTCCTCCTAAATTCAACCAGACATTGGGAGATAGAACAGTGAAAGATGGCGAAACTGTGACACTCAAGTGCACTGTATCGGGTGACCCAGAACCACAAGTTGAATGGACGAAGAACGGAACGGTAAGTTTCTTTTTTTTTTTCAACTGGACGGAAATATTGTTTGCCTTCAATATAAACTGTGAGGGGTAACATTCATTTGCATCGCAAAATGAAGATCATTCCATCCATTTTGAAATAGCTTAGCCCGAAGAATAAGACCAAAACTTGAATATGCGGGTTAATAGAAGAGCATGCGTGGTTAATTTTATTTCATTTTATAACCATCGTTGAACAGCCGACCCAATGTTTCGGGTTTACGACAACTAATGCTCTACTCCGTAGCCTTGTCATTTTGAACCCAATCCAGAAGACAAGGGAACTCCTGGCTAAAGTAATGGAAAAAATTTGCTATGGTAAAATTACTTTTTGATATAACTAACCCGCATTTGTGTTGAGTGGAGAGGAAATCCACGGAAACCTCCCATGGTTAGCCCACTTGCAAGGGGACTCTGGCCCTTTATCCGTGTCTAACACAGAAGATATTTTAAGTCAACACAGTTGTCGGTGCAAACCGGATGCGGAATTCGTAACGACCAGCCATCGCTGAGATTCGAACCAGGTTCATATCA
The DNA here is from genome assembly GCF_043381705.1 of Parasteatoda tepidariorum. Lineage (NCBI taxonomy): Eukaryota > Metazoa > Arthropoda > Arachnida > Araneae > Theridiidae > Parasteatoda > Parasteatoda tepidariorum. Next base: position 87,452,300 of record NC_092212.1, on the reverse strand, counting down.
TTGAAAGCAGAACTCTCTATCACCTTAGCTGCGGCATTAATTGTAACCTATCCATTGGTCAACAATTTGTACATATTATCAGTTTACAACATACTTAAATGGAGAGCTGTATGAAAATAGTAAATCCGTAGTATTGTTTAATTATTATTGTATTGCGCATTGTTTAAACGTAATAGCATCAAACTGCCGTACGAAAAAAGAAACGCAAAAAAGATCGCCTCAGTATGTCATGATCACACGACGCGTTTTTACACTCGAAAATAAACTCTCAAAATTTTAGTGTAAAAAGAAGTATAAGATTGAAATTCCAAAACTTTTAATTTTTTTTTTTTTTGAATCATTAAACCAGAGAATACCATTAAATCAGAAACTAAGAATTATAATGCGAATAAGCAATCTAGAATTTATGAAAGCATTAAAAAAATAACTTTTAATTGAGTCCTTAAACAGGTGTCAAGAATCCAAATACGTCAAGAAAAAAGGTGCGTTTTTTTCAGAAAAACTACGTTTTTTGCTGGATTTTGAAACATCCTTTGCATTAAGTGATTAACATGTTTGAAGTTACCCCCTGAAATCTTAATCAATCTTAACTATTAATTAATACAGGGTGATTCGTTTATTTTTTGTGAAGTGTACCTATTATAAATCTGACATACAGAAATGGTATAATCAACATTAAATCTAAATCGACACTTTTGTTACAGGAATGAGTAATGTTTTCAGAGGAGAATTATCGACTACGAAGTGTTCAACTCTAATAAGCCTTAACAAATTATTGTTATCAATAGGGGAGAGTGGNAAAGAAGTATAAGATTGAAATTCCAAAACTTTGAATTTTTTTTTTTTTTTGAATCATTAAACCAGAGAATACCATTAAATCAGAAACTAAGAATTATTTTTAGTGTAATGCGAATAAGCAATCTAGAATTTATGAAAGCATTAAAAAAATAACTTTTAAGTTAATAACTTTTGAGTTCTTAAACAGGTGTCAAGAATCCAAATACGTCAAGAAAAAAGGTGCGTTTTTTTCAGAAAAACTACTTTTTTTGCTGGATTTTGAAACATCATTTGCATTAACTGATTAACATGTTTGAAGTTACCCCCTGAAATCTTATTCAATCTTAACTATTAATTTATACAGGGTGATTCGTTTATTTTTTGCGAAGTGTACCTATTATAAATCTGACAAACAGAAATGGTATAATCAACATTATATCTCTATCGACATTTTTGTTACAGGAATGAGTAATGTTTTCAGAGGAGAATTGTCGACTACGAAATGTTCAACTCTAATAAGCATTAACAAATTATTGTTATCAATACTATTATCGGCAAGCCTGACTTTAAAAAGGTGTTTCATATTAACTATTTTCTTTTAACGAAGCTTTTTTATTTCACTGTTTCAGGTGGTTCACTCCTCTAAAGAAATAAGTTTGAAATATAAGAGTGGGGTGGCAACACTGACCATCGAAGAAGTTTATCCAGAAGATGGTGGTGAATATGTCTGTAAAGCAACAAATTCCATAGGAGCCTCATCTACCAAATGCAAACTTAGCGTCACAGGTAAAGAAAGAATTCATTAGAATATCCAAAAAACTTTTTTGTTTGAAGTATTTTATTTATCATACAGTTCAATGATGCTTAAATGAGGGGATATTCCTGACTTTTTGTAAAAGGTCGTTTTTGAGAAGTTTAGAATCCTCTCATAATTTTTCTAAATCTGAAATTACCGCAAAATCCAGGCTCTTCTAGCTGGATTCACGATTTTTGTGAGAAAAAATTCAAAAACTTCGTCCTTTAAAGAGTTGTAGTTTTGAAATTATGAATTTAATACGCTATTAACTCCATCTTACAAAATAATAATTTTGTGAAGGGTTCGGTTTGAAGGATAAAATATGACTTAAAGGGTCAACTATTAAAAAAAAAAATTGTGAAGTATCCATTTTAACGATTAAAAGGAATTAGTTATAAACTTTAGTTTATCCTAAAATCTGCCTAATGTAATGCAATGTGAAGGGATTTTCTTTAAATCCTGTATTTATGACCTCCTAAATACCTAATGTAAAATTATGAATTTTTTACTCATTTGAATCATAACTGCTTCGTTGGCAAACTAGGAAAATGGAATAAAAGTGTTTTATCTGATGTATCAGTACTAAACAGGAACCATAGCTGCCATCTGTACTGCATTTTTTCAGTTTCTCTTGGTCTACTGACTTATTTAAAACTCTCACGGTTTTTGTACATTTTAGAAAATTCCCTAAAATTGAGAATCTTTCTTAAAAAAGATTGCCATTGAAATAGAATTTTTGTACAGATTATCGCTTGCTTGATTGAATATTTAAATAAGTATTACTATTACATGACGAAGTGAACCTCATTTATAGAAATCAGTTCAAAACTTTTTTTGTTCTAAAATGTTCAGCTTATTTTTATTCAGACAAGCTCTTTTTAAATTAAGAACATAGTTTAATTATAGTGCCTATTAATATTCGTAACTCATGACATTTCGAGTATGCTTAATATCAATCATAACTGAGAAATATTGCAGTTTTTCTTAGTTTGATGAAGAAAAAAAATTCCTAAAATTCCCTGTGTGTAAAATATTTAGTACATTATGCAAAAATTATCATGAAATTTGTATTATTTCTTAAAATCTACTAGATTTTTTTACTGTCCATGCTGAAAAACTATTTTCTCAAAATTCAATTTTTTTGCCTTCAGGAAAATTGAAAGAAAAAGATTCTGCCGAAAAGAAAAGTGGGGGAAAACCACCCAAAATTATCGAACATTTGCAGAGCCAGGTGGTTAAAGATGGCGATCCTGTCACTTTGAAATGCAATATTTCAGGTAAGTTCACGCACATTAATTTTCAAAAGAGACATATATAATTATATGCAGAGACTCCAACACATTACTTCATTAGAATATTTCGCGTATTTGTTCTTAGTTGCATTTTCTGTTCCGCATTGTTATTTTCAGGCTCTAATATAAGACTAATGACTATTCTAATTATACCTTGATTACTTTAAGCAACAGCATTTTCATATTATCACTCTAATTTAATATTATGTGTCCCATGGCCGAATTTTTTCAAACTATCACTGTCTAGCACTAATGTCTTTCTGCTAAATATTTTTAATAACAAACTTATATGTTACTAATTTAAAATAACAAAATAACTGTGCACAAAAACAATTTTTTTTTAATTGAACATGTAGGGGAGAGTCGGGTAGCCCCGCCCACTTAAGGACTATTGCTTATATTTATGTATAATATTGAATAATTCAATACTTTTGTATTTTTCTATTGTTTTATCATCTAATTAAATAATGCAAAAAGAATAAACCAGAAAAGAATAGTTTAACTTAAAAAAATAGAAATTTAAAAAAGCATGTTTTTCAGCTCTTTTCAAAATGTGTCGGGTAGCCCCGCCCAGTTACAAAAATTATGTTTTTTGACTGTTTTTTCAGGTGTAAATAAAAATGACTAATGTATTGACAGTAGATAAACCTCATTTATCATTTTTATCACAAAATTATTTTATTTATTACATATTTATATACTTTTAGTGAATTCTATCATTTAATAACAATCATTTAATAACAACAATCATTGTTGTTAAAAATGCATATAACATTCAAATTTGAAGCAATAATGATCTTTGCAACTGTACATTTATCGACGAAATAAAATTGGGCGGTGATACCTGACATTCATGTGCAATCCAATTTTTTTGTAAATTTGTAATTACTCGAACAATTTTTCACATATAAACTTCTTTCTTTGTGCAAATTAAACTTAAGACTACATACTTTAATGCTGTTTGTATAGAAAAAATAATTATTTCAGTATTAAAATGAATTTTAATCGAAACATTCAACCAATTTTTCTTAACTTCATGACTACTGTATTCAACATATTTTCAAAATTATTGTTTACCATGTTACCAGCTGCATAAATACTTGAAACTTTGAAAATAATCTTTTTTTAATATAACAATTAATGTCCGATGGCCCATTGACTTGAAAAAATATTCTATATATATGAAATTGACAGTGGGCGGGGCTACCCGACTCTCCCTTAATACTTTTTTATTCCAATATTATAGGTGATATACTCGCATTTTGTTGGGGAGCGGGGGGGAGTAACGCACAAACTATCTCCTTCTTCGCATTTTGTAAATAATCATCACAGTAAAAAAAATGAATTAAAAATCGTGACATCCGTTATCGAAGAAAAAAGATCCAAGACGAAATCACACGAATTAGACTCCTTCAAAAAGGGGTTACTCCAATGAATAATAAATAATATTAATATCGTATAAAAAATATCGGATATAAAACCTATCGAGAAATCTTTAGCAATAACTGCCAAAACATCGATAGAATCATCGCCTTAAAAAGCAAATATTTCGAATTTTCCGTAGTGTTTGAAATAAATCGAGACATTTTAAAAACCACGTGAAAATCAATATCAAGAACTGCCGAAAATGCAATCGGAACATTACATCGATTGACGATACTATCGGCTTAAACTAAGCGCGTCAGAAAGAGATTATCAAAATGCATGATTCAAATATGACGTGTAAATTTCTTTAGAAAAGAAAACTAAAAAATTTTTTACTTTCCAAATTAAACGAAATTCTTTCTGCAAGAGCTCTGTTAACGTTCTGCGACCATGTCGCCGTATCGCTGCAATTCTGCCACAGGGATTATATGGTACAGATATTTATTATTGGCTAATTACATTTTACCTATTTTAACCATATTTCTTTGTCTATTTAATTTATATTTATTATTGTATGTGACAGAGTTCTTTCCCATAGACTTTCTAACTGAATCTCTATTTTATATGTCAGAGATTGTTTTCGTTGATCTAGTATATTAATTTTCATGCTACAGTCTCTATACATTGTCAGCGCAATTTGTTAAATTGTATTTTAATTATTAGCATATACTAATAATTAAAATACAATAAAACATATATGATTAAACGTGCATTATTTATTTATGAATGCCATACAGTATCTGGCCAAATTTTTAGACGCACAATAAGATTCCATGTAAAATCTTAATTATCAGATATACTACAAAGCTTTACTGTTTTTACGTAGCTGAAATCGGTTTGCTAGGTTTTCGCTTTTGTATCCATGGGTGAACATTGAAATGCAATACGTTAAAAATAAATACAAATAGTGAAGTATGTAAAAAATCACCCAAATACAAGCACATTACATGTGTGTTTAAATGTATTGCCTATAAACTCGCGCAAAATATGTCATTAATAAAAAACTACGTTGCTTCTTATAAATTGGTCTAATCATTATAATGTACTGATATTATGCCTTATACAGTACAGAACCCGTTATCCGGAAATCAGAAAACCGGAAAACCAAATAACCGGAACGAAATTCGATACATTTTCCCGCCATTTTTGAAAAAAACAAATGTTTTCTCCTCATAAGATTTCAAGATTTTTCTTTCTTTTTTGAAAGATGTTAACCTTACCATCATTTTGGAAACAATCATTAGTGTATTACTTCATCGTTTTTTCTTCTTTTCAAGATTATTTCCAAATATATTTTTTTAGTTGAATTTGACAATAAAAAAAACGGCTTTTTGTAGCGATTCAGAAAACCGGAAAAATCAGTTATCCGGAATAGCGATGGTCCCGATCGTTCCGGATAATCGGTTCCCTACTGTATAATAATTCTGTATTTATATAATATATCGTATAATTTATCGAATAGTCGAATTTATATTATCTATCGTCAAGTTTAACCCATTATTGATACACAAAAGTAAACAAGTGCGAACCGGTTTCAACCACGTCAAAACAATAAAGCTGTATTGTATCATCCGATTATTAAGATTTTGAATAAAATCTTAGAGTGTGTCTAACAATTTGGTCAGGGACTGTATATAATTTGGTTATTAAACGTAGTTTTTTAATGCTACAACATTTTAGTTTTTGGACATTTTAATGACGTATATTCTCACACATAGGTGAATCTGCTTTCGATGTGATCTGGCTGCACAACAACAAAGAAATCAAACCCAGTGACGACTTCCAATACATCCACGATGGTGACCAATACAAGTTGGTGATACCAGAGATATTCCCTGAAGATACAGGTACCTACACCATAGAAGCCATCAACGACAGTGGGGAAGTGTTTAGCACATGCACATTGAATGTTCAAGGTAACCATTCCCAAATACATTAGCAGAAATCGTTTAAGAGATTATACAGAAAAGAATAACTAGATCACATCTAAATTCATCGTTTAAACGTTTGACTTAATTTCCATACTGGAACAAGAAAGCGGGGAAGGTCGCGGTTGGGATGAACTGACTCGGTCGAGTCTGATTTTCTTGAATATAATTAATGAAAAGTATTGGAGATCAAAGATAAATCGGAAATCGTTATGGAGAAATCTTCAGAAGAAGGCATTGGTCCACATTGGGCTGTCTGGCCAACTATGATGAGAATAATGGTCAGATTTTTATGCACTGATTTAAAGCATGGTTTGCGGTGTCCAAAAGAGAGAGGCAATAATCAATTACTGCAGATGATGTTAAAAAATCTGACTTAGAAGTGTACTGTATTATAAACATCTTATAAATAAATACTTTTCTTTAAGAGTTCCCATGACTTTAAATACGTTAGGGCAAATTCTAAAATAGGTATATTAACACTTTCATCGCTGCAATGGCCTACCCTCTGGAAACTAACAAGTCTAACAGATATTATTACATCCAGTGCAAAAAAAGGTTTTATAACATCCTATTCCTTAGTTAATGGAAGTTTTCTTTCTTTCAGTCCCAACAGAAAAAGCGAAGGGTCCAGAGTTCGCTACCTATCCGAAATCAATGGCGGTTCATGAAGCTCAACCGGTGCTCTTCACGGCCATTCTAAAGAAAGAAGCAAAACGAAGTAAACGAACTGACTTTTTTTTAAAGAAAATTCTGTCTATCATAGCTTTGAAATAATAAACTTTCATACTAATTTATCCTTTTCTGAACTTTGAATACTCTCGGTAAAACGAAATGAAATGGCGTTATAAACAGAAATTTGGCGCAAAAGATACTAAATGAACTTTTGGGGTGAAGAAGACTTAAAAATTGTTCTTTTACATATTTTCAAAAGTAACAATTTCATTTTAGATAAATACATCATCAAAGTTAAAAAAAAATTTGAAAATTGATTTAAAACCACGCATCATTATTAAAAATTTATCTATGTTATTTAAACATTATGTTATACTTTTTAGTTTAGAGAAAGCTCTGTATTAATCAAAATTAAACTTGAAGAAAAAATCTAAATTATTCATTTATAAATCAATTAATAATAATCTTACTACTTATACAATTTTGCTTAAAACAAAGATTAAACGAATTATATTAGTTAAAAGGAACCAGGATTACAATGTAAGTTCAACAAGTTATTCTATTAAGATAGTCTTGATTCGCTTGATCAAACAATAGTAAGAAATGGTTTCAGTAGATTAAAAAAATAAAAAAGGTTTGGTTCTTACAACAATTATTTAGAGAAATATTCATATTTATAATNGCGAGCCTAACTTCAAACCACAAATAAACAAACGAAGTGTTCGATCGTTTAAATAGCTGCTCGCCAGATTTTATTGCATTATAAAGAAAAGTTATTGAAACTAAATACAACTAAATAAACAACAACAACTAAAACAAATAACAACAACTACTAATAACAATAACTAAATAAACAACTAAATTCCATTCGTTTAGCATTGCGTCATATGTTGTTCCTACTAAATCGAAGTAGTTGTGTTTTTTTCATATTATACCCAATTGGGGACTTGTACTTCAAGAAGATCACAATATCCACCCATGTGACCTATGACATCAACGCCAGCTGTTTGTCAATAAACAAAATGGCGCGTCAAAGTTGAGCTAAGTTATTCCACATAACTTAGAATGTTAACTAACGTGAAATTAATTGAATACAGTGCCTTGTCGCCAATTGAATTTGCTGAAGTATAATTCTTTCTTAAGATTATTATTTATTTATGAATTTTATTGTAACACGTGATATATTTTTGTTTTGCGTATCTGGCAACTACGATGCATAATTAGTTTTTCATGTTCTACGTGACTTCGTACCTGTCTTTGTGTTAAGTAAGATATATGTGGTGTAGGAATTGAAATCATTGTGAAGGTTTACAGAAGATTCATTTAAGAGATTTAGTTACTTAAGAGGATTTAAACTTGACGGGGTAAGTTATCTCGAAATGGAAAGGAAAGAACAGTTTCCAACGTAAACAAAGCAGCGTTTTAACAACCAATCAGGCTCGAGATATCCACACTACGTCACTTGCAGCTATCCCATTCATTTTGGTAATAGGTACAAATCGAAATTTTTTATAAAAAAATGTATTTAAGAGCTGAATTAATAAACAAAATATATTAATTTGTTACGGGAACAGCAAAGAATTATTTTTGGCACTAATGAAGCTTAAATTAATTTGATAGGTACAAAATGAAAGAAAAAAGTTTTACACTGAAAAGCTAAATGAATGCAGAAGTCAGTTTATGATAAAGTAACTTATATTGGTGTATAGGAAAAAATAAAAATGCATACTTTGCGTATTTATTAAGTAAATAATATTGATCTTGCCGTGAGATTAGGGGAGGAGGGTAATTGAATTGGTATCTAACATTTGAACTTCCGGTTACTTAGTTCTATTTAAAGTACAAAAATATTTAAACTGACAATTTTTAAGAAAATCACTTAAGAAGTAAAAATTTTAAAAATCGATTAAAAAATGACAAGAAAAATTTATATGTATTTCTTGTACTCATGAGTGAGATTAGATTTAAAGGTGAGAATTTTTGATTTAGCTGAATGGACGAAAGATGGCAGACCGATCGATCTGAAGAGTCCTCGAATGAAAGTGAGTTCAGAAGGTGCCAAATACTCTCTGTCCATACCCAGTGCTGTTCTAACAGATATGGGTCAGTACGTCTTCACAGCAAGCGACCACAGCGGGCAGAATGAAGCATCCGTTTCTTTAATTGTATTCAATGAATGGTAAGTCACATTTTCTTCTCTGCTTTTCAAACATTATAATGTGAGTCGTGAAGACTCAAAGGATAGAGCCTTCATCTTCCAATGCAGTGAACTGGGTTCGAATCCCAGCGATGACTGGTCTATATGAATTCCGGCTTGCCCCAACAATAGTGCAGACGTAAAAATATCCTCGGCGGTAGACGGATCATGGGTTTGAGTCCCTTTGCTGTCAGGCTAGCCATGGGAGGTTTTGGGAGTTTTCCTCAGCATGTATCGCAAGTACGTTCCATCAAAAAGTCCTCCAGGAAGGCAAATTTCTCCCATTATTTAATACGGGAGTTCCCTTGTCTTCTGGATTGGGTTCAAAATTAAGAGGTTACGGAGTTGAACATTAGTAGCCGTAAACCCAAAAATCGGGTGGGCTGTTCAACGACGGTTATAAAATAAAACATTATAAGGATAATAAGGTGTTACTTCATACTTTAATACAAGAGTTTCAACTATTACAATACTAATTAAAATTCAATATTGAAGTCACTGTTTCAAAACTATCATAAAGTAAACCGTATTCCAGTATAAGTATTGGCATATACATATTTAAGCAAGTACTCATAATAAATTATGAAATAGGCAAAGCAGGGAAACATTTTGTGACGTCAGAGGCGTGCCCGAAGGGGGACGTAAAAGGATAAATTCATCCCCTTAAGATTTTTCTAAAAATTAAAATGTTCTTTTATTTCATGATTGATATTTTAAATCTCAAAGGAATTTTTTTCTTCTTCTCTTGCTCAAATCTGTTTCCTCGTGAAGAGGATAAATTTTTCGATGAAAACCGATTTTTGAAAGGATAAAAAATGTATATCATTCTGTCCCTAAAAAATACCCAATTACTAGAACAGCAGACTAGACAAACTGAAATAGAAGTAAGGTTAATACTTTTACGAATATCTATAATCTTGCCTGATACAACATTCACTGCTGAAAGGTCATTTTCTACTTTGAAATATTTAAAAAGCTACTTCAGAAATGATACAACTTAAGACTAGATTGCCCAAGGAAGTCAATTAGACTGCTTTTTAATTTCAATTAGAAAAACAATGATGTATATAATGACACAATTTCTTAGAATATTGTCCCTTTTTGGACAACATATAATTTTTTTTCTATTGTTAATATTTACTACTAATTTGGTATATAACTGTAAGTAATATAAAAAATATTAAAAATTAATTTTAAACAAATTTCTTTACACATTAGTCATTCTATCACAATTCAGTCATTTTGACTGCTTTTGGGCAATACTAAGTTTCAGTCTTTCTAGTGTTTAAATGCACTTTAATTGACTCTGTTTGCTATATTCATAATTATATCTAAGAGAAGAAGTGAAATATTTTGCAAAAACAGAAAAGGAGACTAAATAAAACTTTGTACAGACAAATGTGTTTGTATACAGCAATCATTTTATTTTTCAATGATGTTGGATTCCACTAATTCTATAGTAAACAGAAATTTTGTTTGTCATGGTATTGTTTTTCTTAAATGATCTTTACTAGTGTAATATTTTTAGAAATTATCTTTATCCTTCTAGAAATAAGATCAAAATAGTTTATTCTTTGAGCCGCATGGCTAAGGGGATAGAGGGTTCGCCTCCCTGTGAGGTGAACCGAATTCGAATCCTAGCGATGGCTGTCGATACGAATTCCGCATCCGACTTGCACCGACCACAGTCAGGGGTCGAAATATCCTCAGTGGTAGGCGGATCATGGGTTAGGCTGCTTCCCTTGCCTTCAGGTTAACCGTATTAGGTTCTCGTGGTCTTCCTCTCCATGTAACGCAAATGCGAGTTAGTTCATCAGAAAGTCCTCCACTAAGGCAAATTTCTCCCAATACTTGATCCAGGAGTTTCCTTTTCTTCTGGATTAGATTCAACATCAGAAGGCTACGTAGTTGAACATAAGTAGTAGTAAACCCAAACAAATTGGGTCGACTGTTCACCGACGGTTATGAAATAAAATAGTTTATGCTTTAGTTTTTACCACCCAATGATAATTCTAAACTAAAGAAATCGCTTCTTTCATGACAATGAAAATATGCACCCCTCAAAATTTATTTATGGGTACGCGATTGCATGATTTTAAACATTTCGTTTGTTAAAAAAAGAACATTAACGCCATACCAATCTAACAGTCATAGTTTCGAAGACTAATTTGCCTATCGTTTTAAATTTTCAACAACCAACAGTTTCATTTTAAAAATGTTTTATGGTTTTAAGATATCATATAACTTCAAATAGTCCATTTGTTTTCTGCACTGCAAAGAACAGCATTGATAAGGTATTATCTTTAATTTGCGTTTCTTTTAAAGTAAGATTATTATTGTTTTTTTCTTTTTGGAAGCAGAACCATGCCTTAATACTTTTGTTTATTGTATTATTAACAGAAACATTAAAATATCTTTCTTCTTTCAGAGTTTAACGTACAACTGCTTTTTGGACTACAACGAAAACGAAACGAATTTTTCTATCGCAATAAAAAGAAAACGTTGCACGTGCAACTAATTTGAACTCAATTGAAACCTGAATTACCCACATANCTTTCAGTAAGTTCCAACAGTTTCATTTTAAGAATGTTTTATGGTTTTAAGATATCATATAATTTCAAATAGTTTTGTTTTCTGCAAAGAACAGCACTGATAAGGTATTGTTCTAACTATCTTTAATTTGCATTTCTTTTAAAGTAAGATTATTATAGTTTTTTTCTTTTTGGAAACAGAACCATGCATTAATACTTATGTTTATTGTATTATTAACAGAAACATTAAAATATCTTTCTTCTTTCAGAGTTTAACGTACAACTGCTTCTTGGACTACAACGAAAACGAAACGAATTTTTCTATCGCAATAAAAAGAAAACGTTGCACGTGCAACTAATTTGAACTCAATTGAAACCTGAATTACCCACATAGAAAACACTCATCAAGTATTTGGTGAAACCTTCTAACGAATGTACATATTATTCATGTGTATATATTCGAACACAAAAGACTGGAATTAAGGACGCCCCAAAGAACTCGTCCCGAAGATCAACTGTTTTCCTTACCCATGTGCTCGACTCATAATTTATTTTCTTATTCAAATCGTGTAGATTAAATTGAATTATTGAATACTTGAATAAAAACAAGTGAATTAATTTAATTAATAACAGAATTTAAAAGAGAGGAGGACGCTTATCCAAATGATTCATCCAAATGATTGAATGCGAAAAATTTTGTTTTGGATAAGAAACTACTACACAAGTTTAACAGTTATATCTTATTTAAATAAACCAACTTCACAACAACAAAAAAAACACTATTTAATAAATCTTACTTGTTAAAAGAGTATTAAATATGAAAGTATTTATCTAAAATAAAAGCTTTAATACTCTAATGAGTATTAAAGCTTTTTCTTGAAGTAAAATAAAAGCTTTACTTCAAAAAAGATTTTTTGAGGTTAAATTTTTAGAAGAGATATAATTGTGTAGATTCTTGTGTTATAGTTTCTTTTCCCAAATTTAACCTATTAAACATCCTCTCCGATTTTAAGTTCAGTTTAATTTACACGTTCTATTGCATGTTTAAGTACATAGAAAACTAATTTAATATCTATAACGAAATACAGTGGAGTTCATTTAATGTGTATCAAAATCTCACTTTTTTTCAAATAAATAAAATTGGATTAAATATCTTATTAAACTTATTCTTTTGAGTAATATTTTTGTGAAAGGAAAGATTTTAAAATTAACAAGATTTGATACTAAGTGCTTCAACTATTGTTATATTAATTATTTCCTCGTTTATGATCAAATATTTTTAATAAATTGAGTTATTTTCATGACTAGTGAACAAATTGTAAAATAAATTGTTAATGAATAGTCACACTTAATTTACTGTTCAACTATTTTTTGTGTATTTGTCTGTAATCAAGCTTTTTGCAACTATGTGTAAACTGTTTAAAATTATTAATTAATTGCTTGTACCAATTTTGCTTATTATGTTATGTGAAAATGCATGTTTTTAATAAAGAAGTTTGAAAAAATTGCCTACATTCTCTTTTAAGTACTTCAAAAAAGAAAGAAAAGCGTTCGAAAATCCCAATTTATGAGGGGAGTGTAGAACTATGTTAAATGAAAAGTTTAATAGCATTGGAACTTAAAGTCGCAAAATTACATTAAACTTTAAACAAAAAAATAAAGTATATAACATACAAAAAGTAACACCAATGGTACCAGAAAATATGTCAGACGACGAAAGAGGCTAAGCAACTAAAGCATGTCATTCCTATTACTCAGAGAAAATAAATCCTCAATAAGATATTTGATTGTATACCTAAGACAAAATTCTTGATGGTAATATCAAAGAATTTTGATGGTTTCAGTAAGATTCTTGGTGGTCCAATATGTGTTGATGGTCACCATCATACAACAATTTCCATCTACTTTTGATGATCCAACAAATTTCCATCTTCATGAATGTTTCTTTTGTGCTATCAATGTTAGTATCAGGCAATGCTTGATTTTTGATGGAACAATATAAACCATATTTTGATGGCAGAGGTTGTTTTACCATTATGATGGTCAACCAACAAGTTAAGTTTCTTATTGTTAGATCAACAACAACTATTAAAATATAATGGAAGATACTGTACGGCTACTTTGATGGTCCCCCAACAGGATTTGTTTATTAATGTTGGACCCACAACAATCAGAAAAATATGATGGAAGATATTGTTTTACTATAATAATGGATTAACCATCATGTTATGTTTAGTAGAGTCTGACCAACAGCAACTATTAAACTGAAATGGAGCATGTTGCTTTACTACTATAATAGTTCTACCACCATGCTATGTTGTTGTTGAACCCATAACAACCATCAAAGATGGAAGATGTTTACTATTATGATGGTAAACCAGCAAGTTATGTTTTTATTGTTGGACCAACAACAACCATCAAAATATAATGGAAGATGTTGCATTTTGATGGTTTGTGTTCTCTCATGTTCCCACAACAGCGATTGAAGATGTTTAACTATTATGATGGTTCAACCATCATAAAGGTTAAACATCTATAGATTGGAACCTGGACTGAAAATTTTGAAGATAGGAACCAATGCTGCCTCATTGGGAAACTGATAAGAGCTCTTGACTGTGCATACCAATTTTTTAGCAGCCATGATTTATAAGGGAAACAAGTTTTGATTTTCCCCATACTAGTACTGCAAGTATTTTTATTTATGAGTCAGCTAAAGCAGTTCCACAACATTCTCATGCTCTACAATATAGATTTGTATTATGAATTTTATTTATAGTTAAATAAGTTTTGATCACTATTTTTTTTCATTGTAGAGAGCACGTGACGTAAACGATCAGAAACAAAACTTATTAAAATTAATGGGGTTGAAAACATTGATCTAGGCAACTAAAAAACCTTATAAACTATGGGGTGAGCATTTTTTTTATATTCCCGATAATAATCGACTGATTATGTGAGGTAATGATGACTGTAGTCTGTAAACAAAACAGAACTAGAAATCTTATTTGAAATAGAATGATGGCAGTACACTTACGTTTTTAGTATCGTAGTATAATCATTCGCATCAAATGAGAACCTTTATGTATCTATTACCGAATCAGGAATCGATACTCTCCCCATAAACTACTCTTGAATCTCTACCAATCAGAACTAGAAATGCTAAATTAAAATAAGATAGAATAAAATAAAGCGACATACTATATATATGTATTCTATTATGTGTGTTATAATAAACACGATACATTGTGGAAAACAGAGAATAAAATTGTTCAAAGGCTTCTTAAATAAAATAAAAATATTGTATCCACAAGTTAAAAAATTATTTAATTCCAATTTAAGACATGAAATTAAAATATCAGGTTTTCAACTTTTCCAATGAAAAATTTAATTTTTTTATTTTTGAACAGGTTATTTATATCGTAAATTTTTAAAAAAAAAACATTGAGTATCTTTTTTACAGCAAGTTTATTTTAAAAAAAATCTAAAGGTCGACCTCCATTTAAGGTTTCCTACGTCAACTTAGATTTAAGGTTTTTATATAGAAGGTTGTTTTCCAAGGTTTTGGATTAGGGTAATGTGCTTAGAATAGAGTAGATTATCACAGATCTCGTTTTATGGTTAGAAGGTTTACACGTAAACCGCATAACAAGCCTCTTTAGGTTTACATTAAAAGGTTTTTGAAGAGTGAAAATAAACCTTATTTTGCGATCTGGGAACGTACTTCCTCTGAACAGACGTACTTTTTTTTCAAAGGCATTGGATTCTTGACCTTCGAAATATAGGGGGTCAATCTAGAAAATAAGGTCCAGATAGTAGGGTCGGAAGAAGAACAGTTGAATTTTTTACTGACCATTTTGCTTTTTGCGTACCTCGCAAAACTATATCTACACTATTACTTTCACCAGAGCTTTTTATACGAATTGAGAACTTTCAGCACACAATTATAAAATCCATCTATCCATAGATAATTTCAAGCAAAAAATAAGTTATTTTTATATTATTTTCTTTAATAATAGTCAAAACTTTTCAATTATAAGTAGGGAAATCTTTGCGCCATTTTAAAGAAATACGGTAATATACAAGATTCGAAAGAAATTGGTCTGATAGTTCCTAAGAAATCAAATTCTAAAAAGGTTGCATATTTAAAATTTGATTTCTCAGGAAAAATTTGTCCGATTATGTTCAAATTTTATATTTTGCACGCATGAAAGTACAGTCTATAAAATGATGTAAAAATTTGTGTACCTTACATTTCAAAATTTTTTGGATATTAATTAAATAAAATAATTATAAAAAGTAAATGTAAGAATTTATTTTTTGCGTGGAATTAATTTTGGATAAACGAATTTCAAACCTTTGTGACGAGTATCTCCCAATGTAGGAATTCGGACTGATTTATGATGATCCAACATAAGAATAGCTGCTTGTTTTGATGGTTTGTTCATGTTGAAGAATTCCCATTAAACCAGCAGGGACCATCACGAATCATCATGAACTGTTGATCCATGAAATCCAAACTTCTCTTAATGGTTAACCATCCTAGTATTAAAGGAGCTTTTTCCATCATGAAATGATGGAAGTTTGTTGGCATATCAACCATGAACACGTAATGGAAAATGATGGATGATGGTGGCCATCAAATGATGTTGGACCATCATGAATTGCACTGAAACCAACTTAAACCGTCAAAATGTTTTGATGGAACCATCATGAATTTTGACTTGGTCATAGGACGGGAGTAAGTAAACAAATTTTCGTTACACTAATAGTTAAGCAATAATTCACAATTCTGAATAAAAGAGGGAGAAGAGGATTCCGTTTTTCAGGCATTCCCTTTGACACGCGTTTCACTATTAGATTATAAAAAAAAGTTCAGGAACTACTGGTCTAGATCTTCCTATAACATCAAGATCATCGTCATAAGCAAGAATTTGAGTAAATCTTTAAAAAATAGTGCTTCTTACATTGATTCCAGTTGCTCTGATTACTTTTTAAAGTTCGATATTAAATAGAAGGCAAGCAAGTGCATCTCCCTACCTCAGGTCTCTATCAGTATAAAAGGTCACGGAGAGCTCGTTTTGCAACTTAACTCTGCACTTGCCTCTTCTTAGTGTCGCCTTTGTCAAGTTAATAAATTCAGGGGAATACCAAATTCCTCCATTGCTTCATACAACTTAATACTCTTGATACTGTCGTATGCTGCCTTAAAGTCAATCAAAAGATGGAAAGTCTCAATACTATACAAAATATAAATAATAAATATTTTTTTCTTGATATTTCGCTTCCTTTGTTATTCAATAGATGTCGCCACATTTAAAATATTAATATTACTTTACAAAATATTTAGTAGAAAATATTAATATTACAAAATATAAATAATAAATATTTTTTTCTTGATATTTCGTTTCCTTTGTTATTCAATAGATGTCGCCACAATATAAAATATTAATATTACTTTACAAAATATTTATTAGAAAATATTAATATTACAAAATGTAAATAATAAATATTTTCTTCTTGATATTGTACTTCATTTATTAGTCAGTAGATGTCGCCACAATAGAAAATATTAATATTACAAAATATAAATAATAAATATTTTTTTCCTAATATTTCGCTTTCTTTGTTATTCAATAGATGTCGCCACAATAGAAAATATTAATATTACTTTACAAAATATTAATATTACAAAATATTTGTAAGAAAATATTAATATTACAAAACATAATTAACAAATATTTCTTCATATTTTGCTTCCTTTGTTATTCAATAGATGTCGCCACAGTAGAGAAAATTAATATTACAAAATATAAATAATAAATATTTTCTTCTTGATATTGTACTTCATTTGTTAGTCAATAGAGGTCGCCACAATAGAAAATATTAATATTACAAAACATAAATAATAAATATTTCTTCTTGATATTTTGCTTCCTTTGTTATTCAATAGATGTCGCCACAGTAGAGAATATTAATATTACGAAATATAAATCCTTCTTCTTGGGCACTACAGCCTATGACAGGCCAAGGCCGTCCGTTTATGATTTTGCCATCTTGATCTATTCTGTGCCATGGACTTCCACTTAGTTGTTCCTATTATCTTTAGGTCCCTCTCAACTGCGTCCTGCCACCTAGTCGGTGGAAGGCCGCTTTTTCTTGTACCTTCTGGTTTAAAAAAAGTTACTTTTTTACAGGGTTTTGGTCTTTAGATCTATAAAGATGTCCCAGGAATTGAATGCGATTGGCCTTAATAGCATGAACTATGTCTGTTTGCTTATGCTTTTTATATAATTCATGATTATAAAGAGTACGTCATTTGTTATTCTCATAGACTGCACCAAAATTTTTCCCAAGTATCCCTCTCTCAAAAATCAGCAAAAGAAATTTACACTTTAGTTGGCTTTCCAAACCGAAGTAACACTTGTTTGCCATTGATGAACGGCTATCGATTTCAGTTCTTATGTCATTTTTGTTGATTACAGTAGATCCAAGATATTAAAATTCATCAACAGCATCAAATTCGTAATCATTCACAGGCAAGGGCATTGCCTTTGTGAGATTTCTGTTTGTCTCCATATGCAGTCAAACCCCGCTATAGTGAACGCAGTTTATAGTGAACTCCCAGATATAGTGCATGAAATGTGCGGTCCCGTGCCTTGCTATACACGTATAATGTTATTTTTTATGGATATAGTGAACCAAAAAAGTGAGGCAGTTGGATGTAATGAACTTCTTACTGTCTTCGACTGATTTTTTTTTTTAAATTTTTTTTTATAATAATTTTGAAATTTCTGATTCAAAATAAATGCATATACCGATTTTTAAAACCATCTATTGGGGGGAATGTAGCGATAAGCATTTTTTTCTTGTTTGCTTCTTTTATCTCACTTTCCCATCCCTAATCAAACCAATTAGATGTTTCCAACCAGGCAAATGATGCACCTGTAAAGTGTCAGTGGGATCAATATGGATATTCTGTCAAAGAGAATGAGTAATTATTCATTATTGGTCAAAGGGTTGGACACTAATATGTGTTTATAAGGCCTTCATTTCAACTCCTTTTTGCTCTCAGCTCAGCTAAAAAAATCCTGCAAGCAAGTGTCTCAAATTTAACTATGGGGAGCAGTAATCGTAAAACGTTTTCCATTAATGATAAAATGGGCATTATCAGAAAGATTGAAAAGGATGCAATGAAGCTGATATTTGCAAGAAATAAACTATCCAAATCTGCAGTTTGTATCATATGAAAAAATAAGAAATTAATAATTTCTGCTCATGAAAAAAATTTAGATGGCAGAAGAAAGTTGAT
This sequence comes from Parasteatoda tepidariorum, assembly GCF_043381705.1. Lineage (NCBI taxonomy): Eukaryota > Metazoa > Arthropoda > Arachnida > Araneae > Theridiidae > Parasteatoda > Parasteatoda tepidariorum. The sequence continues at coordinate 87,433,370 of NC_092212.1, read as the reverse complement.
AAAAGCATATCACAAGGATGATTAAGAAGCATTACGGAAGTGGTTCACCAATCGAGGAAGTCGCATTCTTCCAGTATCTGGACAAATGTCGATGAATTTGCTAAGCGATTTTATGACACTATTTTTATGTGCTCGTATGGCAGGTTAGACAGGTTTAAAAAGCGGAGTAATAGAAATCCAGGAAAAATTATCTGAGAGTCGGGAAATGTTTCCATATCTGATGTTGATCATCAGCTAAAGATTAATAATTCTTTTTTTTTTTGTACGCAAGACGTAGAGTAATGAAAAATAACACATTTTTTTGCTACTACATAATATTTTTCAGTCATTTAGTTGAATTATGTGTAATAAAAGAAAGGAGTTTGGGAACCATTAGTTAAATTCCCTGCGTAACGGATATAGTGAACTCCCGGTTATAGTGAACCGAAATTTCTGTCCCTTGAAGGTTCACTATAGCGGGGTAGGACTGTATTTAGGTTAGTCAGCATTAATGGTTAGTCCCATTTCATTAGTTGTTACTTCAAGAGATTTGAAGTTCTCCACTACTGATTGTCTAGATTTTCCTATAATATCAAGATCATTTCCATAAGCAAGAATTTATGTAGATCTTTAAATAATAGTGCCTCGTTCATTCATTCCAGATGTTCTGTTTACTTTTTTTAAGTTCGATATTAAATAGAAGGCAGGCAAATGCATCTCCCTGCCTCAGGTCTCTGTCAGTTTTGTTTGTTTTATTGAAATTACATACATTTGCTGACTTGTGTGCTCAATATAGGCTTATAAGTCATTGTCAAGTAGGAAATACAGATAGAACAATTCAGAGAAAGACATCACAGACATCCAGGGTTACGGCGGGATTCGAACCCGCTACCTCCACGCTTAACAGAGCGTTTGGACCGGCGATACCGCTCGGCCAGGGAGGCCCCGTCTCTGTCAGTATAAAAGGTCTTGGAGAGTTCGTTTTGCAACTTAGCTCTGCAATTGACTTTTCTGAGTGTTGCCTCTGCAAGTTAATAAGCTTCAGGGGAATACCAAAGTCCTCTAAAGTCAATAAAAGATCAAAATTCTCCATACTATACAAAATGTAACAAAATATATACGAAATATAAATAATAAATATTTTTTCTTGATATTTGGCTTCATTTGTTAGTCAATAGATGTCGCCACAATAGAAAATATTAATATTACTTTATAAATATTTATTAGAAAATATTAATATTACAAAATATAAATAATAAATATTTTTTTCTGATATTTTAATTTCTTTGTTATTCAATAGATGTCGCCACAATAGAAAATATTAATATTACTTTACAAAATATTAATATTACAAAATATTTATAAGAAAATATTAATATTACAAAATATTTATAAGAAAATATTAATATTCCAAAGCACAAATAATAAATATTTCTTCTTGATATTTTGTTTCATTTGTTATTCAATAGATGTCGCCACAGTAGAAAATATTAATATTACAAAATATAAATATGATATTTTGCTTCATTTGTTAATCAATAGATGTCGCCACAATAGAAAATATTAATATTACAAAATATAAATAATAAATATTTTTTTCTAGATATTTTGCTTCATTTGTTATTCAGTAGATGTCGCCACAAAAGAAAATATCATTATTACAAAAAATAAATAAAAAATATTTTTTTCCTGATATTTTGCTTCATTTGTTATTCAGTAGATGTCGCCACAATAGAAAATATCATATATTACAAAATATAAATAATAAATATTTTTATAATAATGAATATTATACAAAATATTAATAATGAATATTTTTTCCTCGATATTTCGCTTCCTTTGTTATTCAATAGATGTCGCCACAGTAGAAAATATTAATATTACGCAATATAAATAATAAATATTTTCTTCGGATTTTTTTGGCTTCATTTGTTATTTAATAGATGTCGCCACAATAGAAAATATTAATATTACAAAATATAAATAATAAATATTTTTTTTCTTGATATTTTGCTTCATTTGCTACTCAATAGATGCCGGCACATACGAAATATAAATAATAAATATTTTTTTCTTGATACTTCTCTTCATTCGTTATTCAGTAGATGTCGCCACAATGGAAAATATTTACATTACAAAATAAAAATTCTTCTTCTTCTTGGGCACTACAGCTTATCACTGGTCATAGCCGTCCCAATAAGTTTTTGCAATCTTCATCTATTCTGTGCCATGTCCTTCCAGTTAGTTATTTCTATTATTTTTAGGTCCCTCTCAACTGCGTCCAGCCACCTAGTCGGTGGACGACAGCTTTTTCTTGTACCTTCTGGTTTTAAAAAAATTTACTTTTTTGCAGTGTTTTGGTCTTCAGATCCCAGCAATCCCAGCAATCGAATGTGATTGACCTTAATAAGATGAACTATGTCTGGTTGTTTACACTTTTTATATTACTCATGATTGTAAAGGGTGCGTCATTTGTTATTCTCATAGACTGCACCAAAATTTCTTCTAAGTATCCCGCTCTCAAAAATTAGCAATTTGTTTCCTCTTTTTTATTAAGAGTTCAGCACTCACTACTATATAGGGTTACAGGCCGTATGAGTGTTTTCTATATGTTAATTTTCGTCTTTTGTTTAAGAAATTTACTTTTTAGTTGGCTTTTTAAACCAAAGTAGCACTTCTTTGCCATTGCTAAACGGCTATCGATTTCGGCATTTGTGTCATTTTTGCAGGTTACAGTAGTCCTAAGATATTTAAATTCATCTACAGGTTCAAATTTCTTACCATTCCCATGTAAGGTCAGGCATCGCCTTAGTGAGCCATCTGTTTTTCTCCATGTATTAGTTTTGTCAGGATTAATGGTTAGTCCCATGCCACTAGCTGCTACTTCAAGAGCTTTGAAGTTCTGCACTACTGGTTGTCTATTTCAAATCATGCTAACCTTGCTAGAAACTCTGACATTATGAAACCCAAATCTCAATTTATTACAGACGCGCAAGGGGAAAAATCACTCTTTAACATATATTACTAAAATAGGATTCAAATGTTAAGTGTTTATTTACATGATAAGTGAACTGAAGTAAGATAAATGCATTTTTCAAGTAATCAGTGTTGTTATTATCATTATGTTTACGTATTTAAGGAACAAAAATGTACATTTTGAATTGTTATTGAAGAATTAATTAGTAGTTAAATATTCTGAAGTACTTAGGAATGGTTTTATTGATTTATTATTGTTGTTCGCGTATGCCAAGGCACAGGGTGTATGATTGTTCTTGTTTTCCCGTGGCGCTATCCATGGCCAAGAATTCGATTTCTGCCACACCCCGATTGTAGGGCGGATCCATTCATTGATCCACAGATCATAATTTTGACAGAAACCAGAGAACGATTAATCTCCAATCCTGTATCTCCAGAGGTATAATTTGTTATGAGAATATGGAGGACTTTTTGACCCAACAAATTTAACGTGCACCAGTCTCCATTTATTACTGGATTTGAACTCCCGTTCTTACGAACGAGGGTTCAGTGCCCTATCCACCAGGCTATTCCTGTTCCATTAATTTTAATTTAGAGCTTAAAATATTATTCGACATGTTTCAAAAAATCAAAACAAACCGGTTTAAGCCACACAAAAAAAAATTCTGTCTTGTATCCAATCCCGTTAAAAAGTCTTTTTTTCCTTGCTGATCCAATTCTGAAGCTTCTTATGGTAAGATTGAAGAGCAGCATTTGCAATGGGTGGCAATCTCGCCAGGTTGAAATGGGTATTAGATGCAACAAATCTGAGATACATGCTTTGCTCTACTAGAAATCCTGCTACTTTATAATTTTAGTTCTGCTCATATAAACTGTGATAGTTTAACGTTTCTGATAAATAACTCTCGGTTAATGATGAGTTAGAAATAATTCATATAAACAAAAAACAATTTTAAAAGTGCGTATTTCTTTTATCAACAGAGATTTACTTGAACACTCTTTATTACACTTTCTAAGAAGATGAAACAAAAAAAGAACTTGGTTCAAAATTACTCAAAAAATGAAAGAAAAGAAAAACATATCGATTTGTTAAAAAAGTAAGATAAATTTGTATGGAAAATGTACTTTTTCTGAATTTATTTAGATGTACAGCTACCGCAATGCTTCAGAAGATATTTTTTTGTCAGTTTTGTGACACAAAATAAGTTATTTATTTAACATTATCAAAACAGGTCGTGACAACAAAAAAAAACTATTTTGTAACAACTCAAACCTTTTTAGACAAAAGTTTTAAAGGAGGGCAGAAAATGCGATTTTTTACTTAAAAATATGTAGTAAAATGCATAAATACAATAAAATACAAAAATAAATTATGGCAATTAAAATACGAGGGTAATTCCTGTTATATGTTTACATACACAATCAGTTAGTAACTACAATGCAAGACTAGGAAATTTATCTGGTGATCATTGTCCACTAGAGGTAAATTCATGGGTGGCCACATTTTGCCTTAAAAGTACATTAATTTTGCTTCAAAATTACAAAAAAAAAAAAAAGAATTATTTTTCTCAGTTTAAAGAAATAATATTAATAACTAATAGCATTAATGTATAATTGCATTATAAAAACAATTTTATACACGTGATGTTAATTCCCTTTCCACAGGACAACTAGTTTCTACAGGACAATTTTTTGACAATTAAAGGTTGTTATACTTATTCATTTAAATATCTCTGGTGTACAGTGCGCCAAAATAAAATAAAAAACTGACCAAACTGAACAATTTTTGATCTACTGATCGATTCTTCACGTTCTATGACTCATCTAATCTCAAATATGCTAATTATTAAGTGCAGACGATATTTTAAAATACAAAATCAGACACAAAAATGTACTTTCTCTGAATAAACATACCTTTTTTTCGGAAGAATCGGATTTCTGACCCCCAAAATATAGAAGGAAGCCGCAATTTAGAAAGTATGGTCCCTATAGTTTGGTCAAGAGAGTGTTCCAAAATTTAGACCCCTTAATGTGAAGCGAATCGAAAAAAATTTTTACACAATTATGAAATTCGATTATTTAAAGATAATTCCATGTAAAAAATAACATTTAGTAACTATTCATTATTTTATTTAATAATGATCAATAAAATTTCGAATTACAAGGAAGAAAGTTTTTGCATCATTTAAAATAATATAATTTTCATGGCGATTTGGGTGAGATCATCGATCAGTTCCTCAGAAATCGAATTTCAAATATACGACTTCCACCTCCAGATTATTACTCCCAATTTATTTTAACGCATAAGTTTAAAAAACACTCAATCCTATCATGTTATTGTACTTTGTACTGCTTACAATATAATTTGTGGTATTTAACAATCAATTTGAAAATCCATTTAACTTCAGCTGAAGACATAAAAAATCCAAGTTGACTCTCAAAACATGACAACACTTACACTTTATCGTTACAATAAATCGATTTACTGCTTCAGATCCTTAAAAATTTTAAAAATACAGAAACATGTTATGAATGATAAAATTATGCCCAGTGGGCAAATTTAAATGCAAATATCAATCTTAAATCTTCCTAGAATATCAAGCCTGAACATTAACTAAGAGATACACGGAATACTCAGTTGCTCATCTACAGCAATCTAAAGGTTAATTTTAATTTCTCCACTCTCTCCACTTTTCCTCTATCTGTTACCATGGTTTCGACAAATTTCAGAAGAGAATTTTCATAGCATTCAAACTAATTAAGAATTAATATAACTGCAGTAGCAATAAATACATGAAATCATTAAAGAGAAATACAAGTACTTTTAAATTGAGACATCATATTTTTATACGTCCTTTTTTAATATGTTTTAAATTATGACACTATTTTAATAATAATAAAAACATGCACTAATACATTTTGTTGTTTTTTACTATTGTTTAAATATCAAGTAAGACGTAACAATATTAACTCAAAAAATATCCTTGTGACAATAAAACAGTACTTAAATTTTAAATAAAAAAATACCATGCAAAAATGCTACAAAAAGAGTACAGAGTACTTACTCTATAGCTTGTCTGGAAAACCCGTGCTATCTGGAGAAAAAATGGAAGAAAATCAAATTTTTGTTTAAACAGAATAATTTTATAAAGGTTCTATAACATCGACACAAACATCAGGAATAGTCTGTTTGTTCAGTAGATCCGGGGAAAAAAAAGATGTATTAATGTCGTGAAATATCATCGAAACAATGTTTACAAAGAGCAGAATAACAAGTTTCTTCCACGGTGGTAAGAAACTGCGGGAAAAATGTTCCGAAAGAAACTGGAAGAAACTCTTAAATAAGGAATTTTTAAGAGCTTCTTTTAAGAGTTTAATGACTTATTTTTCAATATTTTAAATTGAATAAAGTGTTCTACATATAAAAATAATTATTTTTCTTTGTGGAGGAGCGAATAATGGCTGAAAAAGGCAGAAAAGTCGTATCAGGAGGCACGCACACATCACACCCCGTAACTCCCTATAATATTTACCTATAAACTTCAAACTCGGCCGGAACTCAGAGTTTAATATTACTAACAATTTTGCCGAAGGAATTTTTCATAGACCTATTAGTGGGCCCACAACGACCCAAAATATGTTTTGTTGACTAACCGGGAGGAGGTGTTTTAAGCTAAATATTCGTGCGGCTATCATGTGAAGCGTGGCTAAGTTGATAGCGCTTTGGGCAAGTTAGATTCATTTATTTTATTTTTCTTAGTTAAAGACCGAATAATGGCTGAAAAAGGCAGAAAAGTCGTATTAGGAGGCACGCACACATCACACCCCGTAACTCCCTATAATATTTACCTATAAACTTCAAACTCGGCCTGAACTCAGAGTTTAATATTACTAACAATTTTACCGAAGGAATTTTTTATAGACCTATTAGTGGGCCCACAATGACCCAAAATATGTTTTGTTGACTAACCGGGAGGAGGTGTTTTAAGCTAAATATTCGTGAGGCTGCCATGTGAAGCGTGGCGAAGTTGATAGCGCTTTGGGCAAGTTAGATTTGTTGCCCCGGAGACCCTGGGTTCGGAACCCTGCAAGGGTCGACTTTCAAGTTTTGTTTATTTATTTTATATTACTTTTTTTAATATATTTTTCGATATTTTAACGTGAATAAAGCGTCCGGTATGTAAAAATAACTATTTTTTCCTTGGGAAAAAGCGAATAATAGCTAATAAACGGGTAAATTTCGGATAATTTTCATTTATTTATTTTATTTTTCTTTGTTAAAGAGCGAATAATGGCTGAAAAAGGCAGAAAAGTCGTATTAGGAGACACGCACACATCACACCCCGTAACTCCCTATAATATTTACCTATAAACTTCAAACTCGGCCTGAACTCAGAGTTTAATATTACTAACAATTTTATAGAAGGAATTTTTTCTAGACCTATTAGTGGGCCCACAATGATCCAAAATATGTTTTGTTGACTCACCGGGATGAGGTGTTTTAAGCTAAATATTCGTGAGCCTGCCATGTGAAGCGTGGCGAAGTTGATAGCGCTTTGGGCAAGTTAGATTTGTTGCCCCGGAGACCCTGGGTTCGGAACCCTGCAAGGGTCGACTTTCAAGTTTTGTTTATTTATTTTATATTACTTTTTTTAATATATTTTTCGATATTTTAACGTGAATAAAGCGTCCGGTATGTAAAAATAACTATTTTTTCCTTGGGAAAAAGCGAATAATAGCTAATAAACGGGTAAATTTCGGATAATTTTTATTTATTTATTTTATTTTTCTTTGTTAAAGAGCGAATAATGACTGAAAAAGGCAGAAATGTCGTATTGGGAGGCACGCACACATCACACCCCGTAACTCCCTATAATATTTACCTATAAACTTCAAACTCGGCCTGAACTCAGAGTTTAATATTACTAACAATTTTACCGAAAGAATTTTTTATAGACCTATTAGTGGGCCCACAATGACCCAAAATATGTCTTGTTTACTAAACGGGAGGAGGTGTTTTAAGCTAAATATTCGTGAGGCTGCCATGTGAAGCGTGGCGAAGTTGATAGCGCTTTGGGCAAGTTAGATTTGTTGCCCCGGAGACCCTGGGTTCGGAACCCTGCAAGGGTCGACTTTCAAGTTTTGTTTATTTATTTTATATTACTTTTTTTAATATATTTTTCGATATTTTAACGTGAATAAAGCGTCCGGTATGTAAAAATAACTATTTTTTCCTTGGGAAAAAGCGAATAATAGCTAATAAACGGGTAAATTTCGGATAATTTTTATTTATTTATTTTATTTTTCTTTGTTAAAGAGCGAATAATGGCTGAAAAAGGCAGAAAAGTCGTATTAGGAGGCACGCACACATCACACCCCGTAACTCCCTATAATATTTACCTATAAACTTCAAACTCGGCCTGAACTCAGAGTTTAATATTACTAACAATTTTACCGAAGGAATTTTTTATAGACCTATTAGTGGGCCCACAATGACCCAAAATATGTTTTGTTGACTAACCGGGAGGAGGTGTTTTAAGCTAAATATTCGTGCGGCTGTCATGTGAAGCGTGGCGAAGTTGATGGCGCTTTGGGCAAGTTAGATTTGTTGCCCCGGAGACCCTGGGTTCGGAACCCTGCAAGGGTCGACTTTCAAGTTTTGTTTATTTATTTTATATTACTTTTTTTAATATATTTTTCGATATATTAACGTGAATAAAGCGTCCGGTATGTAAAAATAACTATTTTTTCCTTGGGAAAAAGCGAATAATAGCTAATAAACGGGTAAATTTCGGATAATTTTCATTTATTTATTTTATTTTTCTTTGTTAAGAGCGAATAATGGCTGAAAAAGGCAGAAAAGTCGTATAAAGAGGCACGCACACATCACACCCAGTAACTCCCTATATTATTTACCTATAAACTTCAAACTCGGCCTGAACTCAGATTTTAATATTACTAACAATTTTTCCCGAAGGAATTTTTTATAGACCTATTAGTGGGCCCACAATGACCTAAAATATGGTTTGTTGACTAACCGGGAGGAGGTGTTTTAAGCTAAATATTCGTGAGGCTGTCATGTGAAGCGTGGCGAAGTTGATAGCGCTTTGGGCAAGTTAGATTTGTTGCCCCGGAGACCCTGGGTTCGAAACCCAGCAAGGGTCGACTTTCAAGTTTTGTTTATAGTTTTTTTTATTTATTTTATATTATTTTTCTTAATATATTTTTCGATATTTTAACGTGAATAAAGTGTCCGTTATATAAAAATAACTATTTTTTCCTTAGGAAAAAGTGAATAATAGCTAATAAACGGGTAAATTTCGAATAATTTTTATTTACTTATTTATTTTATTTTATATTACTTTTTTAACTTCTTTTTCAATATTTTAAATTGAGTAAAGTGTTCTACATATAAAAATAATTATTTTTCTTTGTTAAAGAGCGAATAATGGCTGAAAAAGGCAGAAAAGTCGTATCAGGAGGCACGCACACATCACACCCCGTAACTCCCTATAATATTTACCTGTGAACTTCAAACTCTGCCTGAACTCAGAGTTTAATATTGCTAACATTTTTACAGAAGGAATTTTTTATAGACCTATTAGTGGGCCCAGAATGACCCAAAATATGTTTTGTTGACTAACTGGGCTAACGGTTTTAAGCTAAATATTCGTGGGGCAGGCATGTAAAGCGTGGCGAATTTGATAGCGCGTTGAGCAAGTTAGATTTGTTGTCCCTGAGACCCTGAGTTTTAAACTCTGCAAGGGGCGACTTTCAAGTTTTTTTTATTTATTTTATATTACTTTTTTAATGCATTTTTCGATATTTTAACTGTTTTGTATGTATAAATTACAATTTGTTCTTTGGGAGAGAGCGAATAGCAGATAATAAATGGATAAATTTCGGATAATTTTTATTTATTTATTTGTTTTATTTTATGTTATTTTTTTAACTTCTTTTTCAATATTTTAAATTGAATAAAGTCATGATGGAATTTCGGCAGTTATAAAAAAAAATGTTTAACAGAACATCGACAGTTCATTTATTATGATCGCATTTAGTAAATAACGTTAACTATATTTATTATTTACTTCAGTGGGAAAGATAAAATGCTGCATCCATCCTAAGCCAGAAAAATATTCTTGAGCCCTATAACGAGATTTCTTAATTGTCTGGTTAGGAGGTGTTTTGGTCATTTACTCATGACCAATACACCTCCGAACCAGACAATGTTAAACAATCGAACATATAACACAACTTTGTTAGTGGGGCCCCCAATCTCCATAAAAAAAACTATTTCAGTAGCCAAGGAATAAATTTCTCAATTCGATGTTTCTACCTCTCATAAAGAAACTAAACAGCTTAGTTCAGATTGAGACTTTCTTATTGTTGTTGTTAGCCATTAAGGCAGAGTTGGTGCGATTGCTCTTGTTTTCCAGTGGCACCATCTATAGCCAATAATTCGACTTCTGCCACGCCCATGCGTCACACCCGTTTTATAAGATGAACCCTCATTATAACACTCATTGATTTATCATTATAACACACACTCATTCATTTATTCACAGATCATTATTTTGACTTAAACCAGAGAACGATCAATCTCCAATTCAGTACATCCAGAGGCATAATTTGTTATGGGATCGTGGAGGACTTTGTGACCTGACACATTTATCGTGTATCAACCACCATTTACTTCACGGAGGAGTCTTCCGCGGGCTGGATTCGACTCGTATTTAAGTCCAAACAATTTAATCTATTAAGGTCTATTTGTGTTATTATGATTTTATTTGAATTTATTCAGTAATTTTAAATTTATGTAAGTATGATTTTATAATGTTGAATATGCACAAAGCGTATGCGCAAGTTTTTAGATTTTAAACTTGCAAATATAAAAAAAAAAAAGAAAAAAAATTTGATATTTGCCCGGGAGTGCAATGAATTTTGCTTTTCGAGTCCCATTCTGTTAAGTGATTTTTATTTTCTCCCGAGCCGCTGCCCGAAAGTTGCAAGTCTTGGCAATTATTCTGCCAGAGATCATCACCCCAAACCTCGCAGCTTTCGAACGCGGACGGTGACGTCACTATTCCCCGGTGTCTATTCTTACCTATCAAGCAATATTGGAGCAAAAAAGTTCACAAGTTAACGTTATGTTAGTATTGTGTTTATGTTAGCTCTTTGGAGCAAAAATAGATGATGAGTCGGCCTGTCTAATTCAGGGGCTCTATTCTATACCATAGTTCTATACCAACTCTATGTTCTATTCCAACGTCCGATAGTAAAACAAAATCCAAACCTCGCAACCCCCGAAGAGAGCGGTGAAGGGAAACGAGCGATTAACTCACACTTGGACCGGATCACGCTATTGGTCGAAAATGACATCACTGTTTGGGGGGAGGGAGATATTGGCTGGTGTTTGTATGAGTTTGACGACAAATTTCGTATGCACACGTGCTCGCTCGGAATTTATTTATTCCTTGTAAATGTTTACGTAATATTACGTCGTCTGTAAGGTGGGGGAGATAGGTAAATGACCACTTCAGCATTTCAGACAATATTTATGTTTTAATTGATTTAAATTCATCAAAGCTAAAAACAATAAAAATAATGAATGTTTTTACAAATTTAAGATGGTATAGTAATATTACAAATACATTAGTTTTTTTTTGTTTTAATTTCAGAATTATCTTTTGCTGTTATGAAGTAACAAAAATTGAAATAAACATAAGCTCAAATTTACTTATACATCGTAACTTAGTTGTGTTATGAATAATTTTAAAAACTTCATAATCAAGCAACACGTAAATTTAGTTTAAAGTAATGACCAAAATTCTGGGCTAGACCCTCCCCCCTGCATTTCTAGATTAGCCCCAGTTGCCAATGACGTAAAAGCAGTATAGTTTAATTTCACTTACTTAGATTTTAATAAAAAATTACCACAAAACTGTTCAAAATGTGAATATTCCCGATCGCAACGTTCGAGTACGCCGTCTAGCGGGAGCCTGTAAATATCAGACATTAATTTATCACGTTTTCATTTAGTTCCATCAAAATCATTGACTGAATCAGAATTTTTGCAGCAAATAAGAAACATTTGCATTTAGCAGCAAATAAGAATCCATTTTTAGCAGCAAATAAGAAACAAAATTTCACTAAGGAAAAGGCCAAAGAACTTGAAAAAAATCTCCAGAATATTAGTAAATCTTTCAGGAACAGAACACGCCAAACATTTGAGGAAAAACTCCTCAATAATTTTTAATTTCTATTATCA
>NC_092212.1:87389970-87420644 GCF_043381705.1 Parasteatoda tepidariorum | reverse complement strand
ACAATTTTAAATTAAAATTATGGTGTGCTGATTGAAACTTTGTGTTACTAGTTAAAGTAGTATTCTTTAAATTATCTATTTTATCTTTTAATTTCAATCATGCCCTTGTAACAAAATGGTCGCTATGCATTATAATGAAAAGTTATTTTAGTAAGTTAGAACTTCTAAAATATTGTTATAATATAGTTTTAATATTAATTTAATTTTGATTAAACATTTATAAGGTTTTTTTAATCATAAATTAAAGCTCTTATAGTGTTTTTGAATAGAAATAAAAAAAATCTGATTTAAATCAAAAAAATCCGATTTAAATCAAAATAATCCGATTTTTTCGATTTTTTTTAAGAAAATCAAAAAAATCACGAACCCTGTGTGAAACCCAATAATATATGAAGAAAATAAGAAATAATTTTGCTTCAGAGAATGTCGCACTATTGAGAGGTGGATAACATTAATTCATATTCATGTTTGTCGGGATCGTGGAACATTATTTGAAATAGAGGGAATTGTTGTTGTAGCGAGAGTTCACTGTACTATGCTTTGTTATCTGTTCCATTTTTGTTAATGTTTTTTCTATTCTAATGCAGGAAATTATAAATGTGAACTTCATGATCCCAAAACTGGTGGATTTATGCCCTCCAGCCCTGGCATTGGAATGCATGTTGAAATTCGTGATCCTCACGAGAAAGTGATTATGTCTAAAGTCTACAGCTCAGAAGGAAAGTTCTCTTTCACCTCAAATTTACCTGGAGAGCACGTCATCTGCTTGTACAGCAACAGCACAAAATGGTTTAGTGGAAGTCAACTTGTAAGTCTTTAAATTTATGGTTGTTCATTTAAAACGTGGTGGTCTATTTACAGGCTATCCGCCAATCCTGGAATGTCATGATTTTAACAAAAAAAATTTATTAAAAAAATAATGGATTTAGGTCGTTGAAAAATATAATTTTTAAAGTGGAATTTACCCCTCCAATTTCACTGCGTTCCAATATTCCAAATATCTGAATTTGTAACAAAATCTCCACTCACAGTCATATTTTATTAAAATATAAAATGTTTTTATCATGTTCTTTAAATAATATGGTGTTCTTTCAAAAAATGTAGGAAAAAACATCATTTCTTGAGCGAGTTATCGTTATATTATTTAAGCAGGTTTTGGCTCGGGTCGGCGAGAGAAAGAAGCTCAAGCTCCCCTCTTTGAAATGCGCTATTTCTTGTTTCCATAGCAGCAGATGTGCTTAGACTTCATGGAGAGGGAAGTTTTTTCTGTAGACAAACTATATGAATTTTTTGCACATCTTTTTCAGGTGCATATTCATGAAAACATTTGGTTGTAATTTAACTAATCTAACTGTAATTTAACATGTTGCAAGTCCAACTTCTACATGTTGTTATTTTTTATGCTTAATAATTGGGGTTATTGATTTTAATAAAGAGAAACCTGATTCTGACAATAAAAGAAAATAAACTTTGCTTTATAAATTTCTATGTCATTTTAAATCCAGTGACATTTAGGTCTTAGTAGATTTAATAATTTATTTTGTGCCTCTTTTATATGGTTTATAATGAGGATTATTTTTATTATATGAGCTAAATTTGAGAATTGTTTATTCAGTATTTTTTTTAAATGCAGTATTTACATGCCTGACTGACCACACAAGTAAGGATGTATGCATATGGCACACTCAGAATTTTGTTTTAAAAATATAAGAAGAATTATGAAAATTAATTTCTTCAGCACTTGATCTGTATCAATGAAAATTTTTATTTCTCTATATTTTGACTGCATTTTTAAAGTATTAATAAAAACGTTTTTTTTTTGTATGTTATTGCAAATAATTTAATAGTTATGATAACTATCTTTGATTATTATAAGCAATATAATTGGTGGGCTGTTATTATAAGTAGACATAATAGTTAGAGCTTTGTAGGGTTGCATACTTTTAACGTGTCAAGGTTTACATCAATAAAACTGCTTTTTTGAAATCTCTGTCTTGTTCCTACTCTTAAAATCATCAGTTAAAACATTTATTTTATCATAAATATCTTTAAATTATTTGCTGTAGTATTTTTCTTGAAGATTATTAGTATCAACTATGACTATTATTTTTTTTCTTCGTATAACAATAGTAAAGTAAAAGATTTGCTTGCTTATTATAATCAAATTTTCTCTTTAAAATTGTAACACTCTTGGTAGACTCATTCTGTTTCACTATTTGGAGTTTAATAAATAAATGTTCTCACTTTTAATGTGATACTACCTCAAGTGATCGGAAAGTTAGATGATATGACAGTTATGGATGTTAGAAAATTGCAATGTTCAACAAATACTTATTTTTTAGATTGACTCATGTTTATTTTATTTATTTATTTTTGCTTTTTTAGCTAGTTTTACAAGATGCAAAGAATTTTTTATTAGAATACATTAACCCTTTCAACCCTACTTTTGCAGCATTAAAATTTAAATATAAAAAGCAGTTTATGTTAATGCTGACTTATTAAAATAAGTATACTGTGAGTTTAAAGTTTTCTACTTTTCACGTTTTCCAGGAAATCTCCATGGAAGAATATGTCCCAATCGTCTCGAATATTGTAAAAATACCTATATATTGCATAGGAATAAGTATTGAAAATAATATAAATGGATCAAATTATTTGTTCTGACCAGAAGTAGTCATTAGAAAATAATCAAAACAAAAACTAAAATTTTGTCTTACAATATTTTTATCACTAATGGGATATATTGCCCCAGTGATAAGCACAATTAAGATATATTGCCTTAATGATAAGTACGATTGGAACATTATGTCCCACAAAACAAAATCTGTCAATATTTCTTAAATCTAATACTAAATAGGTACAATTATTACTTATTGAGAACAACCATAACTATTTTACACAAAATATGACAAAAATACAGTTGTACTTAGCTCAAAGTTTAGAAAATAAATAAATTAAAACAAGATTGACTGGTTTGCTTGCAAACAGGAGTCTGCCATTTTGAATATGATAGTGTTAACAAGTTCCTTTAGTCATATTTTTATTCCCAAATGCCTAAAGAAAATATTTAAAAAAAAACTTGCAAAATTGGGATCTGTTTATCCATTAGAGAATGGAGTTTAGTCTTTGGGACATATATATCCCATTCTGGTTGAAAGGGACATGTCCTGAAAATCAGATTGCTCTTACTAGCCAATTTCCCAAGTTGTTTCTTTCCCTGTTTAGGTTTGCAATCATGTTGTTTATAAAAAGTTGCTCCTAAATGAAAGAAAGTTACTTGAGCTAATATTTCAGTTTATAAAAAATATTTGTTAAATAATAATTTGATTATATTTGCCTTCATATTAATTATTTTTATTTTAGCGAGTACATTTGGATATACAAGTTGGTGAGCATGCTGTTGATTATGGAAATGTTGCTCAAAAGGAAAAACTGACTGAATTACAGCTGAGAGTCAGGCAGCTACTTGACCAAACTGAACAAATAACAAAGGAACAAAATTATCAAAGAGTAAGAACTTTTTTTTTTTACTTATATTAACCTTCCAGGTGTTGAGCCCCTAGAAGAAAATGCAATAAAATTTTTTGGCCTTGCTATAAAAATTTTTAAGACAATGCATAAGTTCTTACATAAGTCATTTAGAGACATCACATTTGTAATAAGACTTTCTGTAACTGCAAAATCTCAATTTAAAAATAAAATATGCAACCAGCTGTAATTAATTCTTAAACAATAATTAACTTTTGAATTCAGTTTCAACTATTCATTTAATTTGATTATTTAAGCTTTTATTAATTTTGTTTGATTTAGAAATACAAGTTAAGTTATAAGTAAAAGATGCCAAATCGTTAATTAGAAAATTGTGTAACGTGCTACCCCCACATCATTTCTGAAGACTGTGTTCATAAAATGATTGATTGCTGATGTCTTTATGCAAATTATTAAGATATTCTTGAGGAAACTGGAAATTTTGCAATTGATAAATATTGCAATGGTGTTTTTGAAGATAGTGGTAATGTGAAATATTTGTTTTTGACTAAACTTGTGAAGACAGTCTGCACTGTTTTTCATGGACAAGCATCTGTCTAACATTGTTTTTCAGTTAACAAGCGAATAACAACTAATGAAAGATCAAGAATAAAGTTAAACACATTAGTAGGCCTGAGAGCTGTTAAAGATTCAGTTAGATAAAATGCTGCTGGTATGGAAATCATAAAAGAGATGATACAGTTTTGCAAAGAAGCCATTTCTAAAAATGATGTGGAAAAAATAAACAATTTCAAGAAAAAAATTTGAGAACCTAAGCCCAGTCATTTTTTGAAAAAATCATCTGAAGAGAAATTGAAAGGTTTTAAGGAGAATGTTTCTTTATGATATAATTAAAGTAGGAAATGCAAGGACTAAAACAAAAATCTATGGTTGACATTGGCTGGTCAAGCACCAATTGATGCTGACAATGAAAAGTTTTGTAGTAAGGAACCTAAAAGCAATAATAAGTAATTTTTCACATGATTTAATGAAATAAAAGGAACAGATTAAATTACTTCCTTAAATGATATGTACTTTTTTTTTTTTTAATTTTCCTATTGTGATAGTTAATTAGGGTTCCTACATGGTCAGGAAAACCTGCAAAAGTCAGGCTATTCTAAAATTAAGCTAAAAAGTCCGGATTTTTCTTACATATTCATAAATTCAGGAAAAAGTCCGGATTTTTCTTACATATACATAAAGTTAGGAAAATTAAAAAAACTATAGTTCATTCAAAGACTGACAGGCAAAAATAAAGTTTCAAGGAAAAATTCTGTAATTTAAAATGTGTAATTTCCTCATAATAACATTCCTCTTTCCCTGGTAGAACCTGTCCTGTTAGCAATTTTCCTCTTGTTTATTCAATGATAAGGAATTTTTGATAGTGTTGCTAGGTTTATTGCTCTTTGTGTGAATAACTGGTTTACAGACAATAGTAACTGAAACAACAGAAGAAAAATCAAAAAAGGAATTTTTACTGTTTTGTGATGCTGCCAAAAAGCAAAAGAGTTTCTTAGAGTTTAATCCATAGCAAAAGAGATGAGATAATTTTTTTCGAAATATTTGCGCAGAGA
Organism: Parasteatoda tepidariorum; assembly: GCF_043381705.1. Lineage (NCBI taxonomy): Eukaryota > Metazoa > Arthropoda > Arachnida > Araneae > Theridiidae > Parasteatoda > Parasteatoda tepidariorum. Next base: position 87,415,542 of record NC_092212.1, on the reverse strand, counting down.
AAAAAAATGTGAAAATTTGTGGGAGGTTATAAAAATTGTTCTTTTCCTCTCTCATGGTAACGCAACAGTCAAAGGGGGAGGGGTTTCAATCAATAAAAGCTTATTGGTTGAAAACCTCAATGAAGACTCTATTATTTCAGAAAGGCGTGTGTATGATTATGTTTCATTTATAAATGGAATAAAAAACATAGACATTAATGAAAAAATGCTAGATGCTGTAAAAGGATCTAGAACAAGATGGAGACATACATGCATTAGAAGCCAAAAAAAATAATAATAATAATAACGAAAGAATAAAAAAAATGAAATTTCTAGAAAATGAATAAAAGAAAAGATAGATGATTTGAAATTAAGAAAATCTAAATTGACGAAAACTGCTGCAACAGAACTGGATGTTCTTGATTCAGAAATTGTCAAACAACAAAATATGTTGAGAAATATTATATAACATAGGAGCCCCTGAGTTTCTCCGGAAGCTTACAGTATTACAGAAATAAATTTAAAAATACTGAAAAAAAAAGATATTTTTGATTTTATTTTTCTCACAAGTTGCATAATTTTTCTATCTGAATTTTTATTTGTATATAATTAACTTTTCTTGACTTTTTTCCCCTTTATATTTCAATATTATCTTTTAAAAGAAACGTCAGTTTTAAGTAAAATTGTGATTTTTACAAATTAATATTTTAATGTAACAAATGTTCTAGTATGTTTTAAGAGTAAATATTATTAGAGGATACTGATACATATCTCGCAGATTTGATTAACCCTTTATATCCTGACGACACTCATGCATTTGGTTCCACTTAACATTAAATAAAATAATCTTTCCATAATCCAACAGATTTTCTTGATCTTTTTATTTAAATAGTTTTTGTATCTAACTACAAAAATACACTAAAAGTTTAATCTAATCCTGATAATTAAAAATATGTTTCACAAGTTTTCTGAAAATATAATTTTGGATATAAAGTGCTATTACGCAATTCCACTTTAATATATAAGTGTTTATCCTATTCAATCTATGATACTTATGACTAAGTAGCATATTATTACTATTTGAAACTGCAATGTTAAAAGTTTTGTTGGAGTGGGAAATGGCGGGTCTGGAATTTTATTGTAAAAGGTCAGGAAAAACCTGTAAAAGTTAGGATATTGTTTTCTCAAAATAGTGTAGGAACCCTGTTAATTTTTGAATAAATAATATGATGTGTATGATCATTGTCACCATTCAACTGTTGAAAAGTGCTTACATGTTTTTTTGGTGTTAAATAAATAGGTTATGAAATTATATATATTTATACAGTATGCTCTCGGTACCTCAAAAACCTTATTATGTCAAAAAAATATTTTTCCCCTTGACATTACATATCAACCTAATGTTAATTTGAATTTCTATGTCAAACAGTTTCTTCTCAAAACCTTACATATGTCAAATTCTTTTTGAAATAGAACAGTAATTTTTTCACAATAATCACAATGAAAGTTCATTATATATCAATTCTTTTCTATTTAATGCATAATTATTTTTATCTTACTTTTAAAAATTAAATTATCATTGTATTTAGACTTATAGTCAACTATCATTACACACATATTAAATAGTACTTATTCTTATGTTTTACGACTCTTCTTTTTAGAGTTCTTTTTGGAATGTATTTTTCTACTTTTTAGATCATGTTCAGTTTTGAACTTGTTATCTCAAATTTTCTTTTTTTAACGTTCCTTCAACAACTTGGTGACTTTGAGAGATTACTGTATATATATATATGTATTTGAAAGTTCTATATTTTTTTCCTAAAAAATCCAATATTTTTCCTGAAGAATCCTATCATTTTTAATAGTCACTTCCTATACCTCGAAAATCATTCCATAGTTGGAAAAATTTAATAATTTAGTTAAAGATCTTTCTAGTATCCTTTAATCTTTCCCAGCATTTGGAAATACATTCTAATTTAATCTTTTGCTTCCTGAGGTTCCCACCAAACCTCCTCACCTGTTTATCACACTTTTTATTATATTGGTAGTATGTCCATTTTTGTGCTTTATTCATGGTGTTTTCTACTTTAAACTCTGTAAGGCTACAGTCCATGGTGGGCCAAGGCTACTGTGCCCATCCCAGTTTTCTTGGGCTCTAGGTGCAGGAGCAGAGCAGATAGATGTTCCGGTTCGGTGGTGAGCCGAACACAGACAATGTTCAGTCCACAAGTATGCTTGTCAGTCGTTTTATTGACCCACTGAAGAGTCGATAAATGATACTAAACTAAAATAATTTGTTTAAAATTATTTTTATAAAGTTGTGTTTTAAAATAAGTTCTCCAAATCGAATTGCAGATCATGGTATTACTAGATTTCTATTGAACCTATTTAGTTAAAACTTGATAATTTATTTTAGTATAGCATGTTGTTTAAATTTATGCTAATACTTACATTGTTAAATATTTTTGTTTTTTGGTCATAATGAATTCTTTTTATATCAAAATCTATAAAGTTATTTTTTTTTATTTATAAACTTTTTGTATTTCAATTTTGTTAAGCTAGTAAGGTTTTAAAAAGTGCATATTTAACAGTCTTTTAAAATATATTTTGAGTTGTTAACATGATTTGTAATTGTTTTAGCCAGATGTCATAGCATTTTTCGTTCTACAAATGTTAACTCTAAGAGAAATAAAATTATAACAAATTTTATTGTTTCACACTTTTGTGAAACAATAAAAACATTTTATAATTTCATTTCTTTTAGAGTTTAATTCTTTGGAGTAATATTCCTTCATATTTAAATTTTTACAGTTTTTATAATTTAATTTCTTTTTATTTTTTGTTCTTCTACTATGCAATATCTATTCTTTATGTTAAACTCTTGTTGACCTGTGAAAAGACAACAAAAGTTCTATACCAATATTTTCCTTAGATCTTAACACTTAAATGTTTTACTTTTTTCAGTATCGTGAGGAGCGGTTTAGACAGACCAGTGAAAGCACCAACCAGAGAGTTCTGTATTGGTCCATTGCCCAGACTCTGATTCTTTTAATGATGGGATTCTGGCAGATGAGGCATCTTAAGAGTTTTTTCCAGGCCAAGAAGTTAGTCTAAAGGCAAACAATCATCTGTCATTCATTTTGTGTTAATAAACTTCATAAAAATACTTCCTGTTCAGCACTCTGTCTTTATGGGGCCACAATATAATTGTCCTAAGCTTTTTATAAAACAAATTTTCCATTTCAATACGAACAACGGGAAGATTCCGACATTTAGAAATTTTTATGTGTAGACTTTATAGCATTTAACTAAGATATTAAATAAATCGAGCAGTTCCTATAATTTTTGTTAAAGTAATAAGAATAATAATTATTTCATAAGTTTAAAAACCGTGTGTTACAGACATAATATAATGCAGTATGTTACACCCATAACTACCAATTTTTAATTTCTAAAAATTGGAGTGAGTAAAAATTTTATGAACACTTATTTTCTCAAAAATTATATGAACGTCTCAGAATTTTGTAACTCAGTTTTAGGTTTTTAACACTGGATTGCCAAGGGAAGTAATTTTGACTGCTTTTTAATTTCAATTCGAAAAATAATGATGTATATAATGACACAATTTCTTAGAATTTCATGGCTTTTTGTACAACATATAATTTTCTTTATCGTTAATATTTACTAATAACTTGCTATATAACTGTAAATAGTATAAAAAATATTAATTTTAAATAAATTTATTTACACATTATTTATTCTTTTACAATCCAGTCATTTTGGCTGCTTTTGGGCAATATAGGTATTTACTAAGTTTCAGTCTTTCTAGCGTTTAAGTCCTCTAATAGAACATTAGTAAATGATAAAATTGTATAATATTGCATTGTCTAAAGAATTAAAAAATTAAGTCACAGTATGGTACTTACATATTAAATTTTAAGTTAATTTTTATTAAACATATTTTGGATAAAGAAATTTTTTGTTAAAAAAATCAAAAGGTTGAAAGATTTAACACTTTTAATTTTGTTTTGAAGTTTTATAGTTATGATTTTGTATTTTTAAAGTACACCAGGGTGTAAAACAATTCTATTTTTTTTTAATATAGTTATGTTGTTTTTTAATATTTTGTTGAAATAATGCATAATAACCATTCAAAGACCATGTTACGCTTTTAGACTGTAGATTGTGATATCTCAGTCTAGAAATATTTATTTTAAAGAATCTATTACTGTAATTCTGCTGTCACTCAAAAATTATTCATATAAAGTGTTAGGCAATAGTGCTAATTACTACAGATCTTACACATTTACTAACTAAAAAAAATAAATTTTGGTACATTTTTCTTATGCTTTCATATCTAGTTTCCATATTAATTTACCATGTTAATCTGCAGTGTTATAAAAGAAGCCCTCTGTCAAAGAGACTATCAAAATTAGATACATACAAAAATTTCTTTGTATCATGTCAAAAAAGTTATGCACAAATATCTTAAAAATTCATGTTAAGTTAAATTTTTTTACACAATAATAATTTTAAAAAAATAGAATAAGCTTATAAGCAAACAGTCAGTCTTTGGAAATCATAATTATTAATTTCTTTATTTTTCAAAATTTTTGTTACTTGCAAACATATTATGGATGTATAATTGTCATATTTTCAAGAGGAAATTAATAGTTATACCTTGTAAGCACCTAAAATGTCTAACTAAATTCAACGCTTATAAGCTTTTTAGCATAAACATTTTTTGTTAACTTTAAATGCTTGTATATAATGTAACTTTGGTTTCATGCAGGATTTTTTTTTTTAAAATAAATATTTATACAAAAAATTATTGCTTATTGGTCTAAATATGAGAATTAACCATTTGTTTAATAAATAATAGTGCAATGTTTTGTATGATGTACTTGAAAAATAAATAAGCAATGATGCCAACTTAGGGAGATTAAAAATATTTATATACATATTTAAAGATTTACATACACATTTTTTACTTCTCTGATTGTAAGTGCTTATATTATTTTCAATTTTGACTTACACGATTATGCATGATGTATCAAGGCTTTACTTGTAGCTTGAAGAATGTCGCTTGTAAAATTTCCTTTATTTTATTTGTCCAATGTTGACAGGTATGAATGATGCTGTTAATGAGAAACATACTAATCACATTGAAATAATATTCTGACAACTTTATTTATTCAATCCACATTCACTTAAAATACATTTTATTTACATTGCATCTATATACATTAATTGGTCGATAACATATCTGCACATTATATATAGTGCTGCCCATTTATCTTATAAATGAGTACTATTAAAATTTTTTTAGTCAAGCTTTCCATTTTTGGCTAATTGTCTTAGAAATTATAACATTTGGCATCACTACAACATGCCAATTTTTAAAGTTCTCAGCAACCTCCAAAAATTCATTGAGAGAAAAGAACATCTTCAAATTTTGCATTGAATTCTTTCTCGAGTAAAAGAATAAACAATTTCTTATATTTTTATAACTATGTATTTAAGAAATATTAAATTGCATTGCTTCACAAATATTGTAATTCTTTATCATGGCATTTAATAAATCAAATATCGGCACCATATTCAATATATATTTCATGGACATGCACATAAGGAACTATTAAATTTGCAATAAAGAAATTAAATTTTTATTCGATACATGTGTTAGTGAAAATGATTGGAATATATTTCTTTTATAAATCTCTAAGTGTAATTATACAGGGCTGCTAACTACTACACTTATTGTAAAATATTTGATAGAGTGGTAGACAATGCAAATTTCAAACTTTCAGAAAATTTGATAGCATTTTAAAAGCGTCACCACAAGAAAGTTGGAAGAATGTGGCATTTCATACAGGGTATCTGCTACATTTAAGATTTTCAAATTCATGATATACCGAAGTCACTATTTTCTCGGACAAAAACACAACAATAAATTTTGAAACGCATTCTAATAACATTAATTGAAATGATAGATGTAACTAAAACTGGTATACTCTGCATCTTCATATTTATAGATTTTAAATTTAAAAAACAGAGTAAAGAAAGTGTTGAAGCAATAAAATAGCTGAAAAAATACAAAAGCAAATTATTATTTTTTCTTTTTTTCTGCAGAATTATATTCTAAAGATACTTTTCTTGTTTATCAAAAGGGAGAACACTCCTGATTTTTCTGCTCTCATTTCAGAATAAAAAAAATTCGCCAATGACTGGCATGCTTCAGCTAGAATTTTAAATTAATAAAATAATAAATAACAAAAATTCTGAAATTTCAGAAGTTTAAAAGATAATTCGCTCTAGAAATGATGTTTTTCTTTCATTTTTTTAATGAACACCATAATTTTTAAAGAACATGATAAAAACATTTTATATTTTAATAAAATATGACTGCGAGTGAGGATTTTGTTACCAATTCGGTACACCATGAAACTGGGGGGAAGGGGTGAATTCATTTTAAAAAATAGATTTCTCGGCAATCTAAATCCATGATTTTTTTTTAAAAGTTAAAATCATGATAAATTATAATCAACACCAAAATTCACGACTTTTCAGGTGTGCCAATACCCTGTTCATATAAAGTTTTGTAGTTGTGTTGAAAATAACTAAATCAAAGAATTGTACATCAGAGGAAGAAAAAAAAACTTAATAACCAAAAATTTGGAAAGTTATCATCCCTACTTATACAATTATATTATCCAGGGTTCATACAGAGATCAAAAGAAGAAATCCAAGGAGTCCAAAATTTAAAAACATTGCGTAAAAGATAACTAGACAGTTTTTATTTTTTTTTTTTAAATCAAAAAGCAGTTACTATACAGAACTTGCAAAAATTTATATTTTGCATAAGATATTTTCCTCTAGCCCTTTTGAAATAAATTTCGACTTTGTCAAACCTCACCAAGAAAAATAAATAGTTATAGTAATAATTATAGTTAAAGAAAAATAATAATGAAGCTGGAAAAAATGTTTATGTGTGAAAACACATAAACATTTTTTCCAGCTTCAAATATTTTAATAAATCTTGTTAAAGTACATAGTACAGATAATACATAAGAAAATTTAAGGCAATTCATCTATAAAAAAAAATCACAGTAAATCATTAATTAAGTCTGCTTGTAACATGTAAAATTAAAATTATTTGCTGTTATTTTTTTCTTCTAACTCTTTCAATTCAATTTCTTTTCTTTTAAAGTTTTTCTTAAACTATTAGATTTTGACAGCTAAGTTATATTGTTTCGTTTTTCTGCATGGGCAGCAAATTCATCAGCAGACTTAGTAAGTTCATCTATGCAACACAATAATCTAAGGAGTTTCTAAGGACTAATTTGGAAATCTAAGTAGTTCCAAGGACTCCTTGGAGACCTTTTTATTTCCAAAGATTATAAAGGAGTCTGTATGAACCCTGATTGTCACATGTGCATACTATCCATGTAAGTNGCAACACAATAATCTAAGAAGTTTCTAAGGACTAATTTGGAAATCTAAGTAGTTCCAATTACTCCTTGGAGACCTTTTTATTTCCAAGGAGTATAAGGAGTCTGTACGAACCCTGTATCACATGTGCATACTATCTATGTAAGTAAAAGAAATATTAGAAAAACTGATTCTGAGAGCATTTCACAGAGATATTCTGGTATCTTTGCACAAATCAAGTTTTTCTGATTTTTAAATCCTGGAAAAACTTCTATTCATCCAACCACACTTTGAATAATTTTCTTGATAGTAATTTTTGGATCTAAAATTCATAAACTTGAATTTAAAAAAATAAAAAACATTTGGGCAAGCCAGTTGATGTCTTCTGACAGTGATTGTGCCAGTTGATTAGCCAGGGAATTAGCCAGTTGAATATATTCCATATTTTTTAGCCACAGTGGGAGTCACTGTGTAAGTCTTAAAAGCCAAGACCCAGTCAGTAACATAGTTAATAAGGTATAAAAGGGGTGATATCTTCTCAGTTCACTGGTATTCTTTGTTCGACAATACTGCTATGCAATTGAAGGGGGGGAACGCTAGTACAGGTAGGTACTTTAATTATGTTGCACTAGATCTGCACAATGGGCTATTGGTGAGTGTCTGGGAATCATCCCCGAGGGATGCGAGTATAAGTCTCTCATCATGCCCTAGCAATGTTTTTCCAATTACATAGCAGAATTGCCAACTTTGAAAGCTAGTAAGCATATGTTAGACATCACATATAGGGTGGATTCTGTTTTGCATGAAAATAATCTTATTTAAATAATTTATTCTTTATAAAAAAATACTTATTACTGCTATTTTATTAAAAAAAAGAATTAACAATGAACTTTTTACCACATAATATAACCTGGCCAAACTTTTACAGTTAAGTTATATAATTTCAGAAAGTTTTATATAAACTTAAACAGACTTTTACAGTATTTCAAAAATTTGGAAATATATATTTTTAAAAAAATGAAGTTGTAGTAACACACGGCACATGCATATTAACTTTTGTGGCTCCCTGTTTATATAAAATAACTCCAAGTAACAAATGACTAAGTTAACATAATTGATACTTCAGGTAATTTATCACTTATAAATAAATTAGCACAATCAGTCCATTCTGACTCTTAATCAGAGTTATAATCCTGATAAAGTTTACATATCTGATGTTTCAGTTAAGGAGTGTATACAAATCCTTTTTATGATTACACCTCACATAGTTAGAAGTGTGTTGCATATCAGTCTGTTCAAACAAAGTCAGAGTTAAGATCATATTTTATGTCGATACAAATAATAAAACTTAACGGCATAACATTTTACAAACCACAAAAGCTTCATCAAAAAACTATGTTTATATAGTCGCGTGGAAGAGAGAGAGTTGTTGCAGGAAACATCTTTATCCTCCTGGCAGACATGATATCAAGTCAAATTCAGTAAGTTAATATACACAATGTTCCAGACTAAACAAACAGGTTCGACATTTTACAAACCACGAAAAGATTTTACAAACAAAACTTTGTTTACATTGTCAGGCGGAAGAGGTAGGCGAGGACAGTGGACTTGCCAATTGTTGCTCCAGAAAATCTCATTGTCCTCAACACAGCTGGCAGGACATGATAATATCCATTGAGCTATTTTACACAAGTCCGGATATTGCTCAGAATGTGTTTTCCAGTACTTCAACACATCAAACCGACTTTCGTCTTCCAAGCCGAGCAGCTGGAATGGCTCAGAAAGATATTTCTCGAGTTCTTGTGTCGCCGCTTTTTCGCATCTGTTTGGATCATACAATTTCCCAGAGGGCAAATAATCCGATTCGGAGTAGGGTCTTCGAACATCCACCAAATCCTCTACGTTTGGCGATTCCATACATTCTTTGATAAGATTTCTCAGCTTTGCGTTTGCCTCTTTGTACTGAGTCGGAAAACCGAAATTCATTGATTTAAACCGAGGATCCAGCACCGCTGCAATGTGATGCTCCACCACCAAGTTGCTGGTGACTTCGGCCATTTCGAGAAGCATGTTACTCTTCAGTTGTTTTAGGACCGACGAATCGTCGTTGTCCAAGGAGCAGTGTTTTTGCAACTTGGAAATCCAAGGAATAACTAAGTTGATAGTTGGTTTATTTTGATATGACAAATGCAATATTGCATCTTCAAAAAGATTAAAGAACTTCACAATGGATGTGATTGTAGACTTTTCAACGGACAACAAGTGTGTAGAACTAGTATCGTTCAAAATGCTGAGAATGCAATCGTACTGTTCTTCGATAGATCGGAACAAGGCTAAAAGGGAAGTCCATTTGTTGTCGGGGCATTTTATTAACTCTTCTGGAAGCTCGTACTGGTCAGAAATTTGCTGAAAGTAACTGACAAGATCGATGCAGCTGCTCAGCAGATTTGTGAAATCAGGAAGTTCACTGTCCGTCATGGCAAATCCTTTACTGGCAGTCTGCTGAAGACTTTTTGTCAGGTTCTGTATGCAGCACTTGACACACGTTTCTTCTTTAAAAACTGGCACAAGATTGGATTCATTGTCAATGGCAATTAATCGCTTGAATGGCACAACAGGTTGGTCAGCGAGGAACAAATTCAGCCACGTCCGAACAGCCTCCGGAGTTTTTGCATCGTAATCGAAATCGTCTGTATGAATAATTACATTCTTAAGCGCACCCCCAGAATTGACGTAGCTACAATGAACACTCACAAAAGGAAATTTCACCTGCTCATCTATCCACACGCTTAACCTGTAAGTGGCACCATAGGAATGCTGAAACTCTGTGTAGAACTCATTAACGGATGTAACATAAAGGTCATTTAATATAAAGCTAGTCAATGTCGGAGTGGCACATAATAAACTATCGATATTAACATCTCCGTAGGTTTGACCAATCTTGATACACATATCTAGTATCTTGCGAAATTCTGGCTCTTGAATCATGCTTAAAGAGCTCTCGGTGCTGAGAGCACAGTTCAACAATTTTTCATGTGCAGGTATGGCATCACTTTCATTAAAAGCAGCTGTAGGCAGTTTTATGCCTTTTTTATTATTTGGAAAAAATATTATATTGGGGGTGGTCCTTTTCTTGCGTTCTTTGGGTCGAGAACAGGTTCTTATGTGGTAGCGAAGTGTAGACGTCGATTTCTGGGAATCATGTATAAATAAGGCTAAGCATTTAAAACAACCAACAAAAACTTTTGATAATACCATCTGCTCATCACCACATCTTCTAATGTAATAGGGAATTTTTAACTTTTTTGCCTCACTGCGACTTATCAGGAGCCTGATGTCTCCAAACCAATTCCAAACATCACTTTTGAACCGTCTGTTACCCTTCATGTTCATGAAAGATTTCCTGGTGATTATCGCTTTCTGTTTTTGGAAGAGCTGTTCAATAACTTCTTTCTGTTTGCGAGGATCAGTTCTAAAACGCTTCACCTTAGCTGTGGTTCCATCTTGTGAGACTATGATAGTTTTATTTTCAGGTACGGGTTGATTCTCATCATCCATCTTATCATCAGATATGAAAATACTGAAATAAAATAAATAAATTACGTTTAACAATACAACTGACCAAATAGAATGCTTCTGGTAATACACAATAAAACAAGTTGTTTTCAAGTCATCTTATAATTTTTCATATCAAAACATTAAAGCGAAAGTATTTATTAAATAGCATTACAATTGACAAAATATACTGGCCTATAAGCAAGGATGAGTTGGGTAAAAAAAAAAAGCTGAAAATAGAAATCCAAAAATGATCACAAAACAAATTTTAAATAATGGAAAAATTCCTGAAATTTGTGCAAGAAATGTATGTAAGAAGCATATATCTGTAGAACATTATCAATGTGTTAATAAAAATGTCGAATTATGAACAAGGCAAAATAAAAATGTAATTTTTTTTTTTAATTTTGCGCAAACTTTGATCTTGATGCATGAATACGAATTGCAAGAGGAGATTTTTTAAATCCCTTGAATACATATTGAGGTGTGTAATTTTAGATCGCGTGGATACAACTCTAGATGTATAATTTTAAATCATGGGAATGAAAATTGAGATATGCACGTGAATATTTGATTTTTAAATCCAGAAAATGCAATTTTGAATCGTGTTTACATAGGTAAGAAAATGCATGAAAACGAATTTTTTTCTTCAAAAGTTTGAAAAAAACCTAATTTTTTTTAGTTAAAGCAAAATTTGTTTTTTTCTTCTTTTTTTTTATTAAATTTTTTAAAAAAAGAGTAGAATCATGCCAAAGAGCAATCAAATTACACCAAATTGCAATCACAGATTGAATTGAGCTGAAATTGATTTTGAATACACATACAGAAATGTCAGCCTCAGAAAAACTAATTTTTTTAGGAGTAAACTACAATTACAACTACTTTATTACAAATGTAGTTAACTGCATAATTTTTATTTTATTTTTTAAAGTAGAGACTATGAACTGCTTTTGAAATGTAGGCATTTTGACTACTTTTCAGAGACAAATTTTGCTGGAGAATTTAATTTACGCCACCATTCAAAATTGTTTGGAATAATAAATTGGAATTGCTGATTAGAATAATAAATTGGAATCTCCTATTTAAACATGAGGAATTATTAAAAAATATTTATGTTTTGGTGTGCCAGTTTACTATTCTAAACCCTTTTTTTACAAATTACTTCTGCTTATCACTATTCACAATAAGGCCTTTGGTGAAAGCATTCCTAAAAGCGTTTTGCCAAAGGACCTGCATTAGCTCTGAACGCATATTTTCTTGGGCCTAGAAATTGATATGAATAAACTTTTTTGTCGATTGTGAAAAAGTTAAAAAATATATAAGGTTGTTTAAAATCTTAATTTACACCTCAAATATAACAGAAATTTCTACTAATCATCAAAAACCAGTGTTACACGAAAAGTTTGCTTAATGCAAATAAAAGTACAAATAAATAAATTAAAACTAGTAGCAACAATAATGTGCTTTCAGCACACTATGAAATGTGCTTTGTAGAGCATGAAATAATCATTTATCTTATTAAAATTAAAGTTATTAAAAAAAGTTCAATTAGAAAGTTTAAACCAATTCAAATGTTTTCAGTAATCCATAAAATATAGTGTTATTTCTAAATTAAATCGCAAAATACTTAAAACAAGTGACATAAATAATATTGATATTTTTGAACACAAAACTAGAATATTACACTAGAATATTATTATTTGTGCATAAAATACAAAGTGAAATTGAGTTATTATAATCAATATATTTTTCTCTCAAAATTAAAATTCATTTTACACTCTCAGATCTAAATTTTTTGATGTCAACTGGTAGCATAATCACCCTAACTTACATGTTGTAACACAGTATTGTAAAGGTTTAAATGTTTCTGGCCAAATCTGTGACTACTCAAAATTACCAGATTTGATAATTTCATAGATTCCACCAGATTTGAAAAATTGCCCACAAATCAGTCATGATAAATCTACAAATGACTTAAAATTAAAACTTTAATGCTAAGTAAGTATATAAATGAGATTAAAATATTTTAATGTTTGAAAATGAGTCAAACAGGGTTGGCAGGTTTTTGACATGTGACATTTTTTGACAGTTTAAACCATGGTTTAAACCGTCANGTTTTGAAGTTAATATATTTTCTTGGCAAACTTCAGTTTTTGACATTTTCGACGGGTTTTTGACGGTTTAAACCAGTATTATACCCCTGTCATGTCAAAAACCACTTTTTGACGTCAAAAACCCAACCCTGGAGTCAAACATATATTATTAAGCTTGCAAAATGATCTGCAGACTTTGAATTGCACCCTCTACTTTCTTCACAAAAAAAATGTACAATTTACTTAAGAAAAATGACTTTCAAACTAATTTCAATAATTAAAAAAACAATGAAAATTCAAAGGCTCCAATTTGAGTGAACGAGATTCGAGCCCAGTTTGAGTAAGGGCTTTAATAACCTTATTTTTTTAAAAAAACTAACTAAAACTAAAAAAACTAACTAAACTAAAAATTAGAATAAATAGCTAAAAAAATATATTATTACCATTCTTTGGGTCTCGTGCAAGCCCTGACGTGATAACGAAGTGTGGAAGTTGAATGGTGCTGAGAATCGTACATAAATAATGCAGAGCATCGAAAACAACCCACAAATACTTTGCATATCATCTGTTGCTCATCTCCATTTACTCTTATGTAATAGGGTATCTTCAGCCTTTCCGCATCATTCTCAGTAATGAACAACCTCACATCTCCAAACCAATTCCAGACATCGCTTTTAAACTGTTTGTTTCCTTTCGAGTTATGCAACGAAGTCTTGTTGACGATGGTGGCTTTGTTCTGAGCCACGAGCTGCTGCATGATGGCCTTGAGCTTGCGCGTGTCAGGGTTAAAGAACTGGCCACCGGTATCCGCACAAGCATCTTCTATGTCGGTGACTGTGGTGTCTGTTTCCTGCACAGACGCGTGAGTTGGGATGATAGAGCCATCCTGGTCAGCAATGCAAATTACAATATTTTCACCATATGCGCTGTAACAAAATAAATAATTATTAAGAATGAGTTTTTAAAAATAAATTTATCACAGTGGCCATACTACCTCGGAATATTTCTGGGTACAGAAAATATTTCTCCAAATAATAATAATAGTAATGCAGTAATATTATTAATATTTTACAAAAATTGTATTTTTTATTTTACATCTTAAACTTTAAAAAAAAAAAAAAAAAGGTCAAATTATGACTATTGAAATACGAGACAAGATAGGATACTTTAATGTGGGAAAGGGGGGATGAAAAAAAGAACATAATTTTTAAAATGAACTATCTTTTAAGCTTTAGAGATTTCAGATTTTTTTCTTTTTATTTTATAATTGAAATTCCAGCTAAAGAAAATTCTAGCTTCATTATGGAATTTTTTTATTCTGAAAAAATTTAAAAAATCATGACCATTTGCTTCCCTTCGGATGCACGAGAAAAATATCTTTTTAAGTCTAATTCTAGAGGTGAAAAAAAATTTCTGCTGAAACTTTTTTATTTTTTTACTTTTCAAAGGAAAAATCTATCCCCAAGAAATCTGTAACGTTTTGCGACAATGCCGCTGTAATTCTGTCACAGAGTATATGACAAGAATTCTGATAGAAAAATAAAATATTTCGTGCAACTCTATTGTTAGAGCAAGTAGGAAAAAAAGGGTCACAATGTACCACCTCCTTTTAAATCCATTTCTATCCAACTTTGTCTTTAGCATGCATGAAGTTTCATAAAAGGTAGCATGGTAATAGTTCTAGGCAAGCCACACAAACAAAAAATAAAAGAACTACATGGGAAATACAAAGAAAGCAATTAAGGGGAAATATTAAGTTTAGCATGGTAATAGTTCTAGGCAAGCCACAAAAAAAAAAAAAAAAAAAAAAACNATTATTCTAAGAAAGCAATTAAGGGGAAATATTAAGTTTTGAGGTTAAATATTGCTGTTTTTCATCATCAGTGTTTTCACTATAGCGCGAGAATCTCGCATATTTTTTTCTTTTCTAGCATTAAGAAATGATTAGCGCGAGAAGTTTGCGCACTGAATTTATCAATTTTAAAATGCACGAATCTCTCGAATTTTGGAAAAAATTTAGTCTTCCGTCATTTTGAAAAAGACATGAAAACAGCTACAACAAGTCTTGAGAAAAAAAGTGAGTTCTTTATAATAAGTTGTTTAAAGTATCTCTATTTTTCGCTGTTAATGAATTACCAAACTCCCTCATCGACAATTTAGAGCAATTTGTAAAAGTTTAAGTCTGTGAAAACTAATCTGGAAGACCTAACAAAGAGTATTGGAAATAACTTCAACAACTTCACTATTCCATAACAGAAATAATTGAAGAATCTATGCTGGCAGATGTAGAGGATAGGAAAGTGTGTGCACAATGCTACAAATTTAATTAGTGATTCCGAATAGTACAGCATCTGTTGCAAGGTTATTTAGCCCCCAAACCGAATTAAAGCAAAATATCATAACAGATCGATTGGTAAGCATTTGAGTAAACCTAATGAGAATAGCTAATGGAAAAGTAGATACAGAACGTTTTCCATATGATAATGCCGCAAAAATATCCAATGTTCAATAGTTTAGAAATTAGAAGATGTTAAAAATTTATTGTAATTGAAGAAATAATTTTTTTCCAAGTATATTCGTGTTTTTTTAATTTTTAGAAATCTCACTTNAACTACATGGGATATTCTAAGAAAGCAATTAAGGGGAAATATTAAGTTTTGAGGTTAAATATTGCTGTTTTTCATCATGTTTCTAAAAATTATTTGCATATTTCATATTATTATTTATTTCGCCTTTACATGAAACACAGGTGGACTACCATACAATGTGCCTAAAATTACAATTTAATTTTAATAGCTTATTTATTTTAACTAAATTTACATATTAATTCATAATTACACAAATGTGAAATATTAATATTAGAAAATAATTAAAACAATAAAAAGTATCTTAATATTATAATAAACTGATAATTTTTTGAAAATATTAAATATAGAAATATGTGAATAATAATAAAAATGTGTTATAATAATTACAATATAAATTTATATAAAAAAGTGGAATTTCTATGCTAATAAAAGAATTAAAAAAATAGGATAAATTAATATAAGTGTAAATAATTATAATAATTGACAAGGTGACACATCATTTTATCAGATAAATAAATAAGCAACGTTAGAAGGTACAAACATACTCTTTCATGTTAAAATATAAACAAACGCATGATCATCAAACTCAGGTTTTTAGTATGTCACATATTAGAACTTAGTGTAAATCTGTGATGAAAATCTTTAGGTTTAATATAGGTAATCACGGATTTACACAAAGCAGTATAAATCAGCGATTGCTTTTACACAATAAAAATATGTTAAGATAGAGTTGTTCAAAGTATATAAACGGAAGTTTGCATTTTTTACAAATATTGTAGCCTTGCAAATAATTCATTGCTCTTACCCAACAGTTTCGTTGCAATTCAAAGTCTCTAATGCATCAACAAACGCCGCAACATCAGAACTACAAACTAATGAGCTAGATGCGTTTTCCATTATTTTCAGTCTTCACTTTTGGAAAACTATAAAAGAACAAGATACATTTATATATTTAACTAATTAATAAACGCAACGAGAATAAACGTTATAGAATATTGGTAAAGTATTATTGAACTAGAGTTTTAATTTATAATAAAAAATATGCATTTTGCTTGCATAGCGGAACATTCAGAGTGATGCCATTAAATTTTTATTTATTTCAATTTAAGGACCGTTTTTGTTGTACGCATCTCCAACGTTCCGATTCTAAACAGGTTTTTATAATGAGTTATTGAGTAAAATATGTTGAGTGCAGTTTTAATCATTTTAAGTCTGCATCTGCATGTTCATTATTTAAGATTGTTTCAGTTTCTTCGTTAAATGTTTATGTTGAATTGTAAATAAATTTGTAAATAACACAAAATTATCAGATTTAAGTAAAATTATTGAGTCTGGTTAAAAAATATTTAGGTAATTTTTAGCTTTAAATTCATTGCTTAAAATCGTATTTTATATAACTAAGCCATCCCGCAGCGTATTGATCGCTAAGACACGGTTCCCAGTAAAACACCGAAGTCAATCATCACTGGCTACGGTCAGTAAGCGGGTGGGTGACCACTTTGCCTGAGTAGGACTACAGCCTGAATAGGACTACTTTGATCAAACTACTTATTTGGCCGAGGGTGCGCGGTATCGGTCCTTGTTAAACTGTTCTAGAGCAAAGTTCTCGACTTCGAGTAGCAGGGGAACCATTCCTTCTGCAGAGGATAGAAATTGTGACGGCATGTCTTCCGATCATTCTCAGAGATGTTTACCAGACCGTCGCCAATAGCCCATTGTGCAGCTCTAGCGCGACGTAAGTGAACTACAACTACTACAATAACATGTCTAGTTGAAATTTTAAAACGCGACTTTCTGCCGCCTAAGAAGGCTAAATTCGCAATCGCAACGCTCGAATATGCCATCTAGGAAGAAGACTGGTTCCATGGCTTGTCCCTTCCCTCTCCTTCTTTTCTCAGTTGTATAGGAATGATCTACGATATTTCTCACTTTCTTAATATTTTTCGTATTTGATTGTCATAAATATTTATTAAAATTTCCACGACGCTTTCTTTTGGAACTATGTTGAATGTAGTTTTCAGTTTCATATAGTTTCCTAACTTTTTAAATTATTTAAATAATCAAGATAGAAACTAACGTACTTTATTCTCCTCTGACTCTCCACATGCTAATGGTGAACCCATGCGAAGTACTGCGATAGATAGAGAGTTCTGCCCTACGCCATCTGTAGTCCATTTCGATCACCGGTTCACAGCGCAGCCGAGAGAAGTGGATAACCTGATGAGTGAGAGTTTCGTCAGCAACATTCTGAATTGTGAGACCACGCTCCCATTCTATGGTACGAAGCACCGAATTATAAATCTCAAGTCTGCGAGTTCAAATCCTTGGTTGGTGTGTCATAGCATAAGTAAATAAAAATACTTATTGTTAGCTCGTTTTCTTTCTTTTTTGTAGCAGATTTCAGTCTCGCAGTGGACTAATCTTAAACACACGGTTCCCAGTAGGACACCGAAGTCAAGCATCATTGGCTGTGGTCAGTAAGCGGGTGGGTGACCACTTGGATCAGTCTGCGTAGAGACCAAGGGTGCGCGGTATTTAACTGTTAACGTCCTCGTTAAACTGTTCTACCGTAAAGTGCTCGACTTCGCATGCAGGTCGTCTGGCTACCAATGCACAGGAGCCATCTCCTCTGCCGAACATCAAAATTGCGATGGCATGTCTTCGGATCATCCTCAGGGATATTTCCCAGACTCATGGCCTGATTATCACAAAGGCTCGGTATTTTTGAGGGGCCTCTAAAATTAGTAAAGAGTCCTCAATATTACAACTTCTTTTGAATACTGAAAGAAACAGTTTTTCTCAAATTTTCTTTACATCGTGATGCAACCAAACTCACGTAAACATTGCACAAATCAGAATAAAGATATGTAATTCTCCCGCTTGATGTAATAAAAGCCTATCTGTATTTTCTGCTTTCTAACATTGCTCATGGGCTGCAATAGTGGCACAATTCAAAAAACACTCGTTTTGGATTAAGAACAGGAGCAAATATGAAAATAGACATTCTTTTCAACGCAATACTAGCACAACTCATAATTCAACTTGAAGGTAATCTTCGTTAAAGCAAACTAAAGCTTTTCTTACGCATTTTCATTAACAATGAAAACTTTAAACTTTAAACCCACTTACCTCAAAACATGATTTTTTAAGTTGTGCCGCTATTGCAGCCCATGAGCGACGTGTTTGAAATACTTTGAAGAAATGTTTTGATTCTTTGAATAATATGAAAGTTGAGAATTGAAACTCTAAATGTCTTCAACTGGTTGAAACTCTACCATATCATTATTTTCAGTTGTTCAAATTTGCTCTTATGTATCTATAATTTAATGACAGGTCAGTTAAGCAACGGAGTAACACAGTTTCCACGACAACGGCTGTAATCCGGTCTGCTTACCCTTCTCTCCAGTGCCAACTTAAGGTGGAATGGACTATAGTACATATTGAGAAAGCACTGTCTTTAGCTCCTAATATGTTGACACCTGAAGCAAAACTAGAATTAGCTGCAATCAAAAAGGAACGGGAAAACAAGGTATGCATTATTTACATTTGAATATTTACTTTGAATGTTTTGATGGTAGATTTTCTTTAATTCATTATTTTCTCAGGGACAGATTTTATACATTTAAAAGATTTAAACAGTTCTTGTAGCTGAAAAGAGCATTCATTACTTAGGCAATAAAAACTTGAAAAGAATAAAAATAGTTTTAAAAAATGCCGTTTTACTGAGATATATTCATTATTGCGTATCAATTGTGTACAACTCTGATTTTATACGGGCATGACATTTATGTAATCTGTTTAATTCAGATCTTGTTCTAGAGTTGATTGATCAAAACCAAAACTACCAAGTTTGAAGCCAATCATTTTACTGTTAAATCAAAAGAGTTTGCATACCCTTCAATCAAAAAAGAGATTCTACTTATTTCATATGACCTTATAAAGAATTATGTTTGCATTGAAACTTTGTTTATAAAGAAACTAAATAATAATTTGAAATTGTACTTGTTTCATTTTATTGGTTGAAATATGTTCTATTGAATCAAGTTGCTAAATTTTAACCTTTAAAGCGTTATAAGTCTTTAAAACTTCTTCAAATCTGTTCTAAAAATTTTATAAAAGTTGGTAAGATTTTAATTAGTTTCTTAACGAAATATAGATGGAAAAAAAAGAAGGCATATGTGTAGTAGAGTAATGTAAGTAATGTGTTACAATTTTCTTTTTAATTATCAGCTGTAACTTCGGGCCCCCGTGGCTGAATCGCAGCAACAGGGCGACATTGTTGCAGAACGTTACAGAGTTCTTGCAGAAAGATTTTTCTTTTGAAAAAAAAATTGCTTTTCTTTTCTACAAAAATTTACACGTAATATTTGAATCATGCTTTTGGATAATCACTTTTTGATACGCTGAATTTACGACGATAGTATTGTAAATCGATGTTATGTTTTAATTGTATTTTCGGCAGTTATTGATATTGATTTTCACGTGGCTTTTAAATATCCCGATATATTTCAAACGATATGGAAACTTCGAATCGTGCATTTGAGTATTTACTTTTTAAGGCGGCGATAATTCTATCGAATTTTTGGCAGTTTTTGTTATTGATTTCTCCGTAGTTTTTTACATCGATATTTTTTTAATGCTATAAAATTTATGACAACAAAGGAGCCCGATTTGCGTAATTTCGACGTCGATCTTTTTCGGCAATAACAACTACGGATTTCATGATTTTTAATAATATTTTTTATTGTGATAATTAGTATTTACAAAATCCGAAGAAGGAAATAATTTGTGTCTTCCCCCCCCCTACAAAATGCTGGAATATGACTCATGATATTAGAATATAAAATTATGACGTGTTTTATTGAAAAAAAATTATATAGTTTTTTTTTCTTGTAAACACAGCTCTTTTGTTATTTTAAATTAGTAACATATATATTTATTATTAAAAGTATCTTGCAGAAAAATATTAGTGCTAGAGTGTTTTGGTGCAGATAGCACTACCCTCTTCTTTTAATAATCCTCAATTTATACAAAATATTATTATGGTTGTCTATTATAATAAATGGTTATTGGTTTAAATTAAATTCTATTTAATCCCAATGACTGGTTTTTCTTTTTCGATATGCTAAAGTATATTTTAATATACTTTAGCATATCTAAAAAATGGATATGCTAATGGAAAGTTTGGAATAACGAATTTATCATGCTTTTCTTTAACTTTAGGTTAAGCACTTGAAAAAAAACTGGAAGCAAAGCATCGAGCATTGCAATCCTGTGTAACTAGGAATGTTGATGAAGTTAATTCTGCTTTGCAGTCTAATCTAGAGGGTAAGGCAATAATTGTTATTGTTTTGCTTTATATGTGGATGTTATGTTTTTGTTCTAAAATTAATTTTCTAACAATGTTAAACAATTCAAAAGTAAGGTGGGTACAGCAGAAGTCCGTGAAAGTTCTTGTTTGTGGTCTTTAACTGTTTTCATTTGAACATAACTTTGTTTCTTTTTTAATATTCTGCTTTTATATTTAGTAATACTTAAGGTCAAGTTTTAAAAGCAGGAAAAACCTATTATGTTATAAGTTGAATCAGATATTACTACAAAACAGGACTTTAAAATTCTCAGAAAATTATTTGCTAAAAAAAAAGTTTAAAAAAATCTTACAAAGTCCATTGTATTGAATACCTTTAAATGTATCAATATTTTGAGTATAATATTTGAATATTGATACATTGAGTATCATTGAATATAATTTTAATTTTCATGAAATGTTTTATATCTGAATAAATTATTATTTAAATGTGTTTTTAATTTTCTGTGAGTAGATATAATTTGACTCTTTTGAATATTTTTTACAAGTTGAAATGCATTTTTTAGTAAAAATTATAATTAATAACCTTAATATCTTAGCATGCATGCTGAACTTATCATTCAATCTAATGAAAGGTGGGCTAGCTTTGTGTTGGTTTAAGCACTAAATAAAAAAAATAATTACAGCTTACAATAAAAAATAATTCAGCTGATCAGTGACTTTTATCAAAAATCACTGATATCAATTGTTTGTGGTTACCAAACTATTTTTATTTTGACATAACATTGTTTTGTTGTTTTATATTTTGCTCTAATATGCGTAAACTTTATCTTAGAAAAATAATCTTCAATTGTTTGCTTTCAAAAGTTCTCAGAATGTTTCTTTTGAATTATGCAGTTCAATAGACTCTTTTTCATTGTTAGGATTACTCTGAGGTAATTTAAATTTAAAATATTTTGCAAAGGAGGGATCCGGAAAATAGGGTGGGCCTTGGGCCTGAATTTGTCTTGATCGGTCTCTGCCCAGACAGCTGCCCATTTGCACAGACAGGGCACATTGTGCAGCTCTAGTAAGATGTAAATAAAGTACTTACCTATAACAGATGTAAAAAAAATTTTTTTTTACACAGTATGATAATTTTAACAAAATATTTTAAATAATGGTTCTCAATATTTTACTTTATAAAGAAAGCGCCGGGGACACTTATAGATTTCTCGTGTTCTATTCATATACATAAATGCTTTTATTTCAGCCTACAATTTTCAAACTCGAAACCATTTATTATTTGAAAACATCTAAGAGATAACACATGGCCAGGCCTCGTAATTATAGACGAATTATTGGGGCACAAGGGGGCTGAAATGTAGTGTCACTGTCCCGTCCTGATTTGAACATTTGTTATAAATTCTAAAATTACTTTTTTAAAAAAAGGTGACCTTAAATGTGATTTATTTCAGATAGTCTTAATCTAGCCACGATGACTCAGGGGATAGAGCGCTCGCCTTCCAATGAGGTGAACCGGATTCGAATCCCAGTCGATACGAATTCCGCATCCGGCTTACACCGACTTCAGTGCTGACGTGAAATATACTCAGTGGTAGACGGATCATGGGTTAGAGTCCCCTTGCCGTCAGGCTAGCCGTGGGAGGTTTTCGTGGTCTTCCACTCCATGTAATGCAAATGCGGGTTAGCTCCATCAAAAAGTCCTCCACGAAGACATGTTTCTCCCATCACTCGATCCAGGAGCTCCTTTGTCTTCTGGATAGGGTTCAAAATGACAAGGCTACGGAGTTGAACATTAGCTGTCGTAAACCCATAAAATTGGGTCGGTACTGTTCAACGACGGTTATGAAACTATAAAAAGATAGTCTTAATCGATTCGCGTCATTTGAGAGATAACCTCGTGGATTCACATCGAATAAATGAAAAGTGGAGTCCCAAATATTTTACTATCAGTCTATTTCAAAAAGAGATAATCCACTCATAACTATTATGATATCTTATAAATGACGAAGCATGTAGTGAGGTTAGATCTGGTCACTAATCAACTAAAAAAATTTATTATTCGTAATCAAAAGTTTCTAATTTGGCTGTCTCCTCTCAGTTAGGTACTTAAATCAATCGGTCTACAATGGGTTAATAAAACTTTTATAATATACCATGTTCTTCTACTGTTTTAATACCAGTTTGCCTTCTTTTTCCTGAAAGAAACTGTGATTTAGTATTCTGCATAACTTTTTAATTTTTTTTTTTATTAAAATTTAAAGTTTTATTATTTTTAGTTAATTAAAAATTCGATTGAGAACTTTCATCAGGCCACCCATTGGCAAATGCGATAGTAGATAGTTGTTGCAGTTCATTTACGTCGCACTAGAGCTGCACAATGGGCTATTGGCGAAGGTCTGGGAAACATCCCTGAGGATGATCTGAAGACATGTTATCACAATTTTGATCCTCTGCAGAGGAGATGGTACCCCCGCTTCGGTAGCCCAACGACCTGCATGCGAAGTCGAGCACTTTACGGTAGCACAGTTTAACGAGGACCCATACCGCACACCTTCGGTCCCAAGTGGTCACCCACCCGCACACTGACCGCAGCCAGTGATGCTTGACCTCGGCGATCTGCTGAAAACCGTGTCTTAACGATCAGTCTACTGCGGAACGATAGTAGATAGTACATTCTAAATAAAAAATACATACTTCGGATTTTTGCCGTTTAAAGAGTAGTGGTTGCTAAACCTTAAAAAGCAACTACTGTTACATTTCTAGTGGTTTGTTGAATTAATGTATCCAGACTGCATTGAAATGGATTTTCGTTGTTGTCGTCTGCCATTAAAGCAAGAGGGATGCGCTTCTTCTTGTTTTCCACTGGCACCATCTATGGCCAAGAATACGACTTCTGCTACACGCATACGTCACAGCCTGTTTTTACAGAGAGCATACATCCATACACCATCAATCCCTCCACCGATTGTAATATTGACCTAAACCAGAGCACTATCAATCTACGATCCAGTACCCTTAGAGGTATTGATATCAAAATGTCTTAAAGGGATACTTAAAATAATGCTTTAGTTTACTTATACTCCCTCCGTATTTGATACTTTTAGGTCTAAAATGTTTATCCAAATCAGTTGCCACATTTATAGTAGGTGGAGTCATAAATAACTTCCGAAGGCGGGGGTTGAGGAGATGGACAACAGTAAATAGGGCCGTCGGGTTGGGAGGTCACGGATGGTCCAAAGATTTTCATTATTCAGCAAATTTACAAACATTTATTTTCTCTCTTTTTATTCAGAAAACAAAATGAAATTATTGAGTATTAAACATTTATTAGACTTTTCTTTAATCTTACTGTACTATCGTATCAGATATGTACGTACTTCTAAATTCTTTTGCCTTCTTTGCCAATGAAAAGTCAATTTGTGTATCGCTCGTCATGGAATTCCAGTTTTCAAATACAAGCGAGTCAGTTTCATCAGAAACAGAGGCATAGGACATCAATTAGCATCAAAAATCCCCTCGTTTTTCCTTTTATGGAAAAGAGGAATTTACAAGTAGTATGAAATTAAAACGAATTAAGTCACTTCCTACTTAGATTAACAATGGAAAGATTTATTTCAGTTACTTTTTTATTAAATAATTACATTTTTTTCTCTAAAAAACTAAAATTAATTAAATTTAATAAATGAATTATTATTTTTAAAAAAACTTTATTAATATCAAGTGTCGACTTCCACTACCAGTTTAAAAAAAATGTATTTGAACTTGAATAAAAAGTATTTTATTAACGATTGAAAATTTGAACCATATAAATATGTAAAGGGTATAGGAGTGTGATTGAAATAAAAAAGCGCGAGGTATCAGACAAGTATAAAACAGGGGCTCTACTATAAAAGTATAAATTTGGTTCACATGTGCTACCACGTAATGTTCTTTCTTGAATTTATCTGACACAGCGAATGTAAAATAATTAAATATTTAAATTTTAAAAACTATTTTTTTTTGTTCGAATAGAGCTACCGTTTGATCAAATAGTTAGAAATTATCACTGATGTTATTTTTAAAATATGAGAAGAAAAACTGAATCGCTTATAGTAAAATTTAAAACAATGACTTATGCTTTAAACCAGGGATGGGCAAACTACGGCCCATCCCTGGTTTTATCCGGCCCGCGGATAGAATCTGAAGTTGCCAATCCGTGGCGAATATAAACAAATATACATCCATTTTCTTGTGTACTTTGTACTTCTATTTTCGTTCTTTCTTTTTTAGCAAAGTTACTGATGATCTTTTTACTATTTTCGTTCTACGAAGCATAAATTGATGGCTTCAATTCGTAAAATGTTGAAGTTCTTTATAGAATAGCCGTAGATTGGCGCCATTTAAAGTAGTGGAGCATCGTTTATACGACGCCGAAGGGACCACCGAAAAACGTCGTATAAACGATAACGTCGTATAATCGATTTTTACTTCTAAAACTGAAACTAACTCTGTTTTCAGTTAATTTTAATGTTTAACGTGTTGATTTACATAAATTTCTAAATTAGACAAAGCAAAACAAACAAATAACCAAAGAAGAAAAATTGCAGTGAGCAATTTGAATGTATGTTACCTT
>NC_092212.1:87377479-87389719 GCF_043381705.1 Parasteatoda tepidariorum | reverse complement strand
TTAAAGTATACTATATAACCGATTCTGTGCGTCGTATAAACGATATATTTTTACATTAAAATGAATAGGAATGATTTGGGACCACACTAAAACGTCGTATAAATGTAAACGTCGTATAAGTGATCGTCGTATAAACGATGCTCCACGTAGTTGTATATAAGTTTACCACAGTTTGAGTTTTACAAATCATTACCAAAAGCTCGTTTCCCAAATTTAATATTTAGTGCCCAGAAAATCAGTGTTATGTATGCTTCATCTTATATATGTGAACAAGTGTTTGCGATGAAGCTTAGAAAAAATCATTTCAGAAGTAGACTAATAGACAAACATTTATCCTCGTTCCTTAAAATAAGTACATCTCACTTCGAACCTCAATATAAGGAACTTTTAAAAATGAAGTCACAATTTCATTCATCTCATTAAATATGTAAATTAAAACTTGTATATTTTTCTTTTTTTCATTTTAGACGTTTTTACCTGGCCCACCAAACTTCTTTTTTTCCCGATTTTTTGCCCTCGACCAAAAAAGTTTGCACATCCCTGCTTTAAACCATCAGAAAATTCTATTTCGTTTTTTGCTGATCCCTATTTAATCAATGAATTAATATGTGAAAAAACAGTATAAACATCAAGTGTCAAGTTTCAAAAAATATATTTGAATTTGAGAGGATGAATAAAAAGTATTTTATTAACGATTAAAAATTTGAACAAGATAATAGGGAAAGCGTGAACTAATAGTTGGAATTGAAAAAAGTGTAACAATGAATAGATAAATTTACAGTTTGGTTAATAATATTGCATGAAGTTGAAAAATAATTATCAATTCAATTACATACTGAAAAAAACGTATATTAAATTTTAAATACATAAAAATATTTCGACGATTGAAAGACTGCATAAACAATGCAATATTAAATGTTTAACTCACATTTAATGTTTATCAGTACTTCGATTATTTTTCAATTTAAAAAAAATAGTTATTGTCGCTGTTGCCATCGTTTCAGAAAATTATTGTGCCTCTCACTGATACAACTCAAAAACTATTGCGTGAAACGATATAAGATATTTCGCATTTTTCTAGAACTGATTGAAGAACATTCATATATTAAAAAATGTTTATAAAGTGGTTATTATTTTTTGAATTATTTTACATTAAATGTGAAGATTTCTGTTTTGCGTCCCGTAATTCATTTCAACTGAAACTATTAGCGGGAGAATTATGATTTTTTAGAAACTTATGATTGTACGAGAATGTAATTCGTCTCATTTCTTTTAAAGTTCAAATTAGTTGTGAAGTAACTTAATATTTTAAACGTCTCATGATTGAAATTTCCAATTCGTTTCGGAGTTATTCAATTTTTCTTATTTCTTATATAAAACGAAAGATTGACAAAAATATTTATTTTTTTGCGTCTTTTGTACAAAACAAAATCTTCCCCTTTCATTAAAAAAAATAAATATTTTAATTAGAGGACTTGATATTAATATTTATCTGCGATATATATTTTATTTTATAACCGTATTGAACAACCGACCCAAATTTTGGGTTTATGACTACTAATATTCAAGTCCGTACCCTTATAATTTTGGGACCCAACCCAGAAGACAAAGAAACTCCTGGATCAAATATTGGGAGAAATTTGCCTTCGTGGGGGGGGGGGCTTTTTTATACAACCAAGCCGAATTTGCGTTATATGGAGAGGAAGACCACGAGAACGCCCCACGGTTAGCCTGACAGCAAGAGGACTCTAACCCATGATTCGTCTACCATTGAGGATATTTTACGTCAGAACTGTGGTCGGTGCGAGCTGGGTGCGGAATTCGTAAACAGCCAGCCATCGCTGGGAATCGAACCTGGTTCAGCTCATTGGAAGGCGAACACTCTATCCCCTGAGCCATCGCGGCTCTACTATATCATTTATAACTTTTAGCTGCATCACCAAGAAGAATTTTTTAGTGTCGCTTTTAACGTTCCCTTTTTTTTAAAATGTAAGAATAATTGAAGGCGCTAGTTTAAGATTCGGTCAAAACAGGAATTTTATTCCGAAAAAGGGAAATTTTCTCTCCCAAAAATATAAGTTCTCGGCTCCCCTATCCGTCCAATTATCAGGCTTGTAAGGCTACCCCAGAGAATAGTGTTGAAACCCAAAATACAGCAAACGGTGTTCGACAGTTTAAACCAGTGCCTTTCACTCATTTCAAAATGTTTTAATTATTTCGATTTAAAAACTGTTGATGCGGGTTGCTTAAAAAAGTCATCAAGCGAGATAACACTTCTGAGTTCAATGTAATTTTTGCATAACTTGAAAGTTCATCTTAAAATATTTCTAAATGCAAAAACGAAAGCAGAGTTTTTAATTAAGAAGCAATTTCTTTTTAGTCTGCGTTTTCTTCATTCGAAATGTTATTTTTTTTTATGATTCATATTTATTTTTTAAATTTATGATTCAAATTTTTAAATTTATAATTCATATTATATAATTTACATAAAATCAAAATGAAAAATGAGAAGCAAATGAAGAAAATGGCTGACGAAAAAAAAAAACGTCATTAAAAATAAGAATTAAAACATTATTCATCGTTTGGCAAAAATTAAATATTTCTTCCCGTTTTTTATTCTATTAAATCCAAAATCAACGTCTTTAATCACCTTCCTTATGTAATTTCCGTTTCTGCCAGCAGATGGCGGGGGGGGCGCTAAACATTGGTGCGCCGTCTCTGATCTTGCAGCAACTGCACTGCGAGCTGTAGAGCCCCAGCATCAGGCTAGGTTTGATCATCGTCTGCGGTAAAAATACATTCCACTTTTTCTCCCGTTTAGAGGGAGGAAAATATGGAATTCCAGAGGGTCGCCCTCTGAATGGCTTACAGAAGGAAAGGCGATTCCGGTAACGGGCAAGCGCCCGGATGTGACGATAATCCTAATCACATCGTTTACAGGAAGGTGAGTTTTCTTTTATTCTTTTTT
Organism: Parasteatoda tepidariorum; assembly: GCF_043381705.1. NCBI lineage: Eukaryota > Metazoa > Arthropoda > Arachnida > Araneae > Theridiidae > Parasteatoda > Parasteatoda tepidariorum. The sequence continues at coordinate 87,386,751 of NC_092212.1, read as the reverse complement.
TTCTTTCTTTCTGTCTTGCGCCCCAACACGCCGCCTTCGCCCACTGTCCTACTGAATCGCCTTTTGTTCTGTCGTCTGCTTACGAGAAAGGATAAGAACATTTTACTCCAAAACATTCGAACACACACAACACAAAATATAAAATGCTTAAAAATAATTTTTTTTTAAAAATTTCATAATTGAATCTCCCACCCATGTTCAAATGCAAAATTTTTATTCATATAAAGATAGACTTTCGAATTTTGCATTGCAGAACAGGTATTTTTTTCTTCTTTTTTTTTTAAATTTGAAAAATGCTCTAAAACACCTTGTTTTATTCCACACAAAAAGTTAAACATCAAAAAACAATGTCGAAAATCGAAAACTGAGTTTCTTATTCACAATCAATTTTAATAGTTTTAAAAATATTTTATATCATTTATAAAACATATTATAGAAGTAATCGAATAACACCAACAACTTGCAATACAAAAATCTTTAACTTTTCAACACAGAAAAATGCTTTTTATATTTGCTATTAAAGCATTCGTATTCTTATGTTAAAATATTAGACCATGCATTCTCATATATTTAAAAAAAATATGCGTTACCGTTAAAGTTCAAGTTTTGCTAAATTTACAACATATAGCAAAATATTTGTTTTCCAAAAATGCCTTCTTTCATTAAAAAAAAAATGACATTAAAGAAATAAAAAATTTAATTTTCAAATTGCCTTGTACTCNTTTTAACACCGAAAAATGCTTTTTATATTTGCAATTAAAGCATTCGTATTCTAATGTTAAAATATTAGACCATGCATTCTCATATATTTAAAAAAAATATGCGTTACCGTTAAAGTTCAAGTTTTGCTAAATTTACAACATATAGCAAAATATTTGTTTTCCAAAAATGCCTTCTTTCATTAAAAAAAAAAATGACATTAAAGAAATAAAAAATTAAATAATTAAATTACCTTGTACTATTTCACAGAAAAGTTGGAGAATTTTTAACTTTCCAAAATGATTGTGAAATTTTAAAATTCTCGTAAGAATCAGTTTTTTTTAAATATTTGTACTTTTAAAATATTTTATGTCATTAAAATAAAGTATAATTATATTAAGAAATTAAATTTTTTTTTATAAAATCATATAATGATATCATTATGTTTCGAAATTATTTTATGAAATATTTTTACACGTTTAAATTCTTCTTTAGAAATTAGCGTCTCGTGTTTTAGTTTTTTTATTATAATATAGGGGAAAAAACTAATTTTATTTCCTTTCTGGTTTCATTTTCCCAGTTTCAATTTGTTTCATATTTTCTGTAATTTTTTTTATTAGCATAATTTTTATAATGCTTTCTTTTGAAAATCATCTAAGAACAATATTCTTATGTTCTTCCTTTTTCTTTCTTTCTTTATTTTTTAAATACTTTTTCCTGATTTCATCTGCAAGTTTGCAAGAATAATTTACCCAGTAAGATGTTTTAACTATATGTGCGAAAATCACAAAACCTGTTATAAAGCAGCTTAAAACAAAAATGTTTGTTTGAGTATTCTTTTACAAACTTTATTTTTAAAAAAAAAAGTAGAATCCATCAAAAAGATTAAAAAAAATTATGAAAGTATGTAAAATTTTTTTGAAAAATTAGAAGAGAATTCATCAAAAAAATGAACTACAATTCATCAACAAATTTTAAAAACTAAGCCCCTGCTCACTCTATTCTGCAACTCCGCTTTTTATTCATCATTGTTTTTTTTTTCTTTTTTTCCCTGAACGACGACATTTTCCACAAAAACAAGGAACATTTTGTTCACAGAATACACAACTATTTTAGTTATATGTAAAAACATTTTATTAAACGTAACAAAATGGGTAATTCACCTGTATTCGAAAAAACAATACTTAGTTTTTGCAACAACAAAAAATCAAAATATTATAAGAATTGTCTTGCTCAATATGAATAAATAAATAAAAAGTAATTTTACCTGTTAAAGAGAATTTTGACAGTTCAAATTTCAGTATGAAAGTTACGATATAATAACATATAATTTCTCTCTCTCTCTCTCTTTGTTATTTTTGATTATCTCAAAGCGCAAGCTTATAAAATAAAGATCTCGAGAGAGAAAAAAGCAATGAAGAGACAAGATGCTGCTCCAGCTCTGTAAATTAAATTACCTGGCATAAAATCTCATTTTAAAAGTGTTATTTGATAACAAATTAAAAAAAATTCATTTTGCACATGAAATATTTTCACAATAATGAGTAGTATTTCTTTAATATGTTAACGATTACTAATGAACTTAGCATATAAAGTCAGAGTTCTGATAAAATAAATGCAATCAGACACGCAGGGGTTTGTTCAGGGCAAATTTACTAACGTTTAGCGGTACTTTCACAAATTCAACTTTAGGAAAAGCGGTAGGTTCACGAAATACTTTTAAAAAAGCAAATTCGAAGATTCTTCGCCCCGCCTCTTAAAATTTTGTTCTTGTATCCCCCGTAAGAAATGATAAATCCAGCATATACGAATAGGTAGCACGTGCTTGGTCAGATAGTGGGGTGTGGTAAGAATAAGCGGTCGCTTTCACCACATTATAGCAAGTTTTTTTCTTTTTTCGCAGAGTTTTTTTTAAAAATTAAACTGCCGACGAGCACCCTCTGTAAACTTTACAGGAAGTTAGAATTCTAACATTATTCTAAACATTCAAACATTATTCTAAATTTATTCTAACAGGCCATTATTTTTTATGAAAAATTTTTTTCTCTGTGAAGCTTTTTTCAATATGACTTCGTGGGAAATGTTCTCATAATGAAAATAACTTTTAGTGCAAGTACTGTTAAATGCATGTTGTTTTTTTTTAAAGTTCGAGTTGAAATTGAACAATGAACTATGATTTTTATGGATTTTTAAATTTGGATACAATTTTAAGCCCAAAATTTTATATTAGCAAACTTACTTTTGAATATATGGGGAAAATACATATAAAAATTTACCATATTTTTTTGTTGATTTTTTAATGTAACTTTTAACTTTCACAAATTATATCTAAATTTTCACAAAATAGGTACCTCTCATGAAAACCTAAACAGACTCTAGGCATAGGTTTCAATAGCCTAATAAGAAAATGGGTACCGATGTTATAGATAAGAGTATAAAACCCAGATTATATACTTAGACTTATATGGCAGGACTGCTTCTTATAAGAGAAAATGGCGATGATTAGTTGAAGATAATGAAAAATGTATGCCGCATTATCAGACTGAGCATAATCAGGGTAAAAAGAAGAAAAAAAACTGTGGCTTGACTACCAGTACGATTATTGAACATCAATATATAAGACATGTTAACTCGATTCAATTTTGTGGTACCTTGGACAGGTAAAGGAACGTAAAGATCATCGAAACTCCTTTCCCCACCCACAAAGCTACATTATTTTATATTTATTAAAAACAGGACAATTCTTTGTCAATTATATTAACCACTAACAAATTTGAAATAAATGTGGTGCGGATTAGTAGTGCATTATGTCGATTACAACCAATATGGCTTAGTTATGTCACAGCAAAAACATCAATTCTAAACAATTTTGTAATTCTCAAATGAAAAAATTTTTTAGTACCTTGGGCAGGGGTTTCCAACTTACATGAGGCTGAGGGCCACAATTAAAAACACCATTCAAATGGCGGGGCCGCAACTTTATCAGAATTTCATATAGGACACTTTTACGTTTGACGGAACATTAAATATTACTGTAGGTTTCTTATCAAGTTGTACAAAACAAAAGTATTGAATTACAAATTAAAATAAGAAGTAGATTTTTAAATATATTTAATTGCATATTAAAAAATTCTGGCTACAATAACTTTAATGTGCACCTATGTATTAAACAATTAATGATATCAAACTGTTAACAGATATCAAATTAAGATATAAAACTTAAAAGTATTTAAAACCCATATAGAATTTTTACAAAAATTGTCGACAAAAAAATGACAACTAATATATTTTAGATCGCGCGCCGCCGAAAAAGGCTTCGTGGGCCGCCAGTTGGTAACCACTAATCTAGAGAATATCTCAAGATTAGTTTTTTTTTTCCTTAGGAGGTAGCAATTCTGTTATACATCTACTTAAATTATTTACATGAGGTGGTGGACAGAATTATTTTATTAAAATATTAATAGGCTACCACTAGGAAAATATTTAGCGAAATCCAGTGGAGACCTTTTTCCCATTTGTGCAATAACTATAGGGGATGCCGCTTTCTGCCAAATTTTAAGTAAATTGGTATCGAATGAAATAGTACAACTTGTAGATAAGTTTCACTGTGAGATATCTGCAATAAAGTTGCATTTCATATGATGCTTTGAATTCTTCATATGTAGAGGTGGAAAAATATGTTAAAATGAATCATACTGAACTAAAAACAATAATATAAAATTCCTACTTAGGTTAACGAAGAAAAATTTCATTTTAGTTACTTTTTATAAAATAATTAAAATTTTTCTCTCTCATATTAAATTGAAATTAATTGATTAAATTTAATGATTGAATTAATATTTGAAAAAAACTGTATTAACATCAAGTGTCACAAGTTTTAAAAAAATTTATTTGAACTTGAATAAATTATTTGAACTTGAGTGAGTGAATAAAAAGTATTTTATGAACAACTGAACATTTGAACAAGATATAGGAAGAGAGTATGAACTAATAGTTAGGAATTGAATAACTTAAATTTCTTTGTCATTAGAAAATATGTGTTTAGAGAGAGGAGCAAGTTTGCATCTCTGTAAGTTAAGGCAAATACTTAATTCTCTTGAAATGAAACGAGGCTCTGTACCGCCTTATCTATAAAGAACTGTTTAAAAGTACATTATCCTTAACATTATTTACAAAACATTATACACAATGTACATTATCTACAAAGGTACATTTTTACTCATTTAAAAGTGCAAAAGTAAAAACAAGCATGAATACAAAGATTTTACTACTCCATAATATATAAAATCTTCCGGTGCAGATGGGGTTGAGGTCTGTTGTGGTTGCTGGCTATAGCTGCTCAACAGACACACCTACGAATTTATGAAATGAATTTCACTACCCAGTTGTTAGTCTGATGACTCCCCTAGTCTAAATTTTTGATGGTTTTCCATTGATGGAACGATATAATCTTGATGGTAACCATCAATAATTCCATCATGAACCATTGTATTTTTTGATGGTAACCAACATAAGTAACCATCACCTCAATGTAGGAATTCGAACTGATTTATGATGGTGCAACATAAAGAATAGCAACTTGTTTCGATGGTTTGTGCATGTTCAACCATCAGAAATCATAGTTTCCTAGAAATCAAATGTTGGAACGATCATGAGCCACTATCACCCCAGTGCAGGAATTCGGACTGATTTATGATGGGCCCACATTTAAAAAAAAATGTTTTGATGGTATATTCCTGCTGAATCAACAATAATTATTATTAAACCATCATGAAAATGCATTGTTGTACCATTATGGACTATCACGAATTTCCATCATATTATCTTAGAAATCGAATGTTTGAATGGTCATGANGTTGAGGTCTATTGCTGCTCAACAGACACACCTACGAATTTATGAAATGAATTTCACTACCCAGTTGTTAGTCTGATGACTCCCCTAGTCTAAATTTTTGATGGTTTTTCCATTGATGGAACAATATAATCTTGATGGTAACCATCAATAATTCCATCATGAACCATTGTATTTTTTGATATGGTAACCAACATAAGTAACCATCACCCCAATGTAGGAATTCGGACTGATTTACGATGGTCCAAGATAAGAATAGCAACTTGTTTCGATGGTTTGTGCATGTTCAACCATCAGAAATTTCCATCATAGTTTCCTGGAAATCAAATGTTGGAACGATCACGAGCCACTATCACCCCAGTGCAGTAATTCGGACTGATTTATGATAGGCCCACATTTAGAAAAATGTTTTGATGGTATATTCCTGCTGAACCAACAATAATTATTATTAAACCATCATGAAAATGCATTGTTGTACCATTATGGACTATCACGAATTTCCATCATAGTATCTTAGAAATCAAATGTTTGAATGGTCATGAACAATCATCCTCTCAATGTAGGAATTCGGACTGATTTATGATGGTTCAACATTAAAAATCAATTTGTTTTGATGGCATATTCCTGAGAACCAACACCTGAGAACCATCAGGGAAATATATAGTAGTTGGAACCATCATGGTTTATTGGTCCATGAGAATCAAACTTCTCTTGATGGTTAACCATCATAGTGTATTAAAGTAGCATTTTCCATCATGGAATGATGGAAGTCTGTGGGCATATCAAATACCATGAACGCATAATGGAAAATGTTGGATGATAGTAACCATCAAATTATGTTAGACCTTCATGAATAGTACTGAAACCAACATAAACTATCAAAAATTTTGACATGGGTCAATACCAGGACTTGGCTAATTTTTCCGGATAACATTCATTTATGTTTGGCACAATTTATTCACACTTTCCCTATATATCTAGTTCAAATGTTCAATCGTTAATGAAATAATTTTTATTCATTCACTTAACTTCAAATACATTTTTTTAAACCTGTGACTCTTGATGTTTATACTGTTTTTTCAAATATTAATTCATTCATTGAATTTAATTAATTAATTTTAGCTTTATACAGGAGAAAAAAATTATAATTATTTAATAAAAAGTAACTAAAATAAAATATTTATTTGTCGAAATAGGAGTAGGAATTGGGTATAATATGAAAAAAACACAACTACTTCGATTTAGTAGGAACAACATATGACGCAATGCTAAACGAATGGAATTTAGTTGTTGTTTTAGTTATTGTTATTAGTAGTTGTTGTTATTTATTTTAGTTGTTGTTGTTTATTTNTTTAAAATTGTAGGGAATGACACTTGATGTTAATACTATTTTTTCAATTATTAATTCTTTAAATTTAATCAATTTCAGCTTTATACAGGAGAAAAAAATTATAATTATTTAATAAAAAGTAACTAAAATAAAATATTTTTTTTGTCGAAATAGGAGTAGGAATTGACTTGAAATTGTATTTTTTTTTATATTACTTGATTATCTTTAGAAGAGATGAGCCGCAGGCCAATGGCTGCTAATTTTTGTAGCGACACATCTTTATTTAGAATACATAACATTTAATTTACTTTTCACTCTAATTTTACTCCAGTTACCAAAAAATTCCACCTTAAAATTACATTTTCAGAGAAGAACGACCTCGGTTTCACAGATATAGTTAGATAATGTTGATAATTTTTTTTGATCTTGTATAGAATTTTAATTCAGGAAAACCTTGGTAATGTGAACGCATTTGATATAAATATATGATAAAAATAGGCTCACTAAAGAGAAGGACAAGTAATTTCAAACATCTAACTCTCCAAATTATTTAAGCTAGATTAGAATGATAGTTAAATAAATGTAAAATAAGAAATGGAGAATTATATTTATTTAAAAGTAAATAAAGCATAATGATTAAAATTCAAAAGCAACTATAGGAATACACAATGTAGGTTTATTATTCTCATACAAAATGTGCTTACCATAAATGAATAAATCCAAAAGAATGATTCATTGAAATGTAATTGACAAAAGTTGCTAACAAAACATGAATATCTTTTATCATTTTCTTTGAATATAAATATTAAATAACACAATAATTATTCGAATGCTATTTCTAATGTAAACATCACTAAAATCCAATTTTTAATTAATAAAAGCACATGCTAGACAATTGATTTAATAAAAATTCCTTGTTCTAAGGATATTGAATTTTTTGTTTAAAAAATACTTTTATTTTTACATAACTTGAAAGATTTTATTATATTTTCAGTATAAGTTGATTTACGTTATATTACAAAATATTTACGTTATATTACGAAATATTTATACTGCATTACGAAATACGAAGTGCAAGTACCCAATTGAAAAAAAAAATCAGTTAATTGCCCGTACGTTGTTTTTCAATTGCATAGCAATACAAATATTATTTGTTTACCACTATTACCAAATATTATAATTTATTTGATAAATCAAATGACTTAATAATTCATTAAAAACTATCCTTTTCAAGAAATATTTATTAATAAAACTCGAACAATTGGGAAAACAATAAATTGAAGTTAAAAAAAAAGTATTCCTTCACTAAATTTTTTTTCAAAAAATTATGCTTATTCTCTCATATTAAATAATTTATTTGATGGTGTAACCTTTTAGTAGGGCAAATAACTTTCCCGTTCGTTCGTGCAAACTACTTTTGTTTAATTCCTTTTTACTCAACATTTCGTTTAATCAATTTTTCATCACAATGATGTTGCAAGTGAAGTCATACACTTAACAAGATTATTTTATCATTTAATAGCCAGCCTTCTTTAATAATATATGATATTTTATAATCAATTTAATCCAGATGCAACGAAAACAGTTTGGCTTTACTATTTTAGAAGCGCTTAATATACTGTTTATTTATATTGCAAAGATACGAAAAGTGCTTTAAATAAAATAAGCCTGAATGATCAAATTAAGGGGATATAGGCAAAAAAGAGGTGCATGGTGGAACCAGAAGTAGCCCATATATGCAGAGAAACTACTGTAGTCGCTACTTTTTTTCGTAGTTTGTAGTGTATTGAGCTCCTTTTTTTTTTTAAAAAAAAAAAAAGTAGTGTAGTGCGATACAAATGATCAATAATTTGTAGCGAATCTTGGCAACTACTTTTAATGTTACGGTTCTAATATAATTTATTTTTCGAATTTGATGGGTACAAATCACATCATTCAATGGATAATGACCCTGTGGCTGCAGCTGAGCGTTAACAGAAATGACGTATTTAAAATCACTTATAACTAACATTTAATTACACGTGATTGCATGATTCTTTCAAATTGTGCAAACTGTTTTGTCGTGTGAAATTTTACAAAACATTTGTTGCGATTGTTAGTGTAGGAGTGTTTCCATATTTTTGTTCAATCCATGTAATAATTTTTTCTTTAGAAATGGATACATAAAGCAACTTCTTTCAAAACATAAAGCAACCTCTATTTTTAGAAAATTAAAGAAAAATTTGAAAAAAAAATGTAAAATTACACAGGAAAAGTCTTTCACAATTAAGGTTGTCAGAAACTATATATATATATACAGGGGTGATTGTGAACCCAAGTCAAAATTCCGGAAAATTTCTTGAGTTTAAAAAAAAAAAAAAAAAAAAAAAAAAAAAAAAAAAAAAAAAAAAA
>NC_092212.1:87371893-87375759 GCF_043381705.1 Parasteatoda tepidariorum | reverse complement strand
GTATTTTTAACATACTTTTGATGCGGAACATCACTAAAGGTACAAGAAAATTAAAGTTTATCTTTTATTTGCATTAACTTAGAAAAAAAAACCAGTAAAGGAACACTTGTTCTTTCACTGGTTTTTCATCGTTTGGTGATCCAGTGAATAAACACCCCCTTATCTCAGTACTTTATTATGCTATGATGCTTAAAAAAATAAAACGTAACTTCAATAACTATATTTTGAATTCTCTTTTTCACAGTGAGAAAAATAAAACTATTACATGCAATTAATTCCACTTCAAACATATAAATACAGACACTCACCTTATAATTTTTTCAAAGAAACAAGGTGTTGCAGAGATAGTAACAAATTCAAAAATTTTTTCCAGAGAAGTCTATTTGACTAAGTAATCCAAAACATTGCTAGATGACTTTCTATTGTTTGGCAGTAAGCTATTGTTACCAATTAATCTAAAGAAAAACTTTCAAATTCTTATCTTTTATCAATATATATGAAATGTTCCCTCACTGGGTAAAATTTTTTTAATTATTTGATCAAAAGTAACTAAAATAAAGTTTTTCTTCGTAGATCTATGTAGGAATTAACTTCAATTTTTTTTAAATATTACTTGTTTATCTTTTATACGAAACACGCTTTGGCAAAAACATTTACGTAAATATTGAGACGGATTTTTCTCAGAACTAAAAATTTTAAACTTGCTATTCCAATAATCCTGAATAGACAGACTTGTTTCAATTTCATCGTAATTAATTTATAAACTTTTTTAGTTTAAGAAAAAGAAAAATTAAAAATCCTAACACAATCTGATGAATCATTTACGATACTGCCGTAAATTATTTAAAAGGCATTGTAAACTTTAAGGCTACTTTGTGCTGGAATTTTATTTTTGTAGACACGAAAAGGTTTGAGGTAAAAAGCTTTTTTTCCATAAAGCAAAAGCATTGAAATTTCAAGCAATTTCAATCTAAAACGATTAATAAAGGATTTGTAAAGCTTTTCCATATTGTTAATTATTTTAAAAAACAATGAAGTGCACACCTATTTATTTTTATTTTTGTTGGTTATCATTATAAAGTACGCAGAAATACTAAGAGAAAATCTTTTTCCAAGGAAACAAAATAAGGTAAATATCAACCTTTTTCGGAAAAATGTTAAAAAAAATGTTAAATCAGTCTTGAGCGGAAAACTTTATTCAGAAGGTAAGCTAGCAAATGAACATAAAACGAACGTTTTTTTTCTTCTTTCTAATGTCCTTCGAAAACAAAACAAACCTGACGTGAATATTTAAATACGAGTATTCATTCTATTTTAGAAAATTTTGTATTCGGATAATTTTATTTAAAAAAGTATATAAAATTTCTCAGAAATTATTAATTGAATTTTCACAAATTTTGTTTAAGCATTATTTGCGTTGCAGTCCTATTAAAATGCATAATTATGGCTTCAACATTCTTTTTTACTTTGTTGCTGATCTGATTACAGTGCAGTGATAAAGGACGTTTTTTTGAAAACTTAATAATAAGATTTTCTTTTATTAATTTACACTTCAAAATTCTTAGTTTCAATCTTGTAAAAGCTAAAATGAGTAAAATTTCCCCAAATCAAAAGAAAAATTTAGATAATTTATAGTTTGTCATTAACTTTCAAAACCCTATTTTCGATAAGATCAAATTTCATAATATTTTTCAAAAATTTAAAAAATTTGCTTACATTAAAATATTTTAACTTAATTAAAAGCTTTAAATATAATAAATCTCTTGGTAGAACTATATTTAATTATAATGTTATTAGGGAGGATTAATAATATCCGATTAATGAATGTCACTGTGAAGAAGAGAAATATTTTGATTTTGTTGATAAACATCATAAACATATTATCACTGGTAATTTAAATATTATAGAAAACTTAGAACTTAGGAATTTAATGATGAAAGGCACAAAACTTGGACCCATTAACCATACATCAATTAATAAATCTCTAAAATACTTTCTTAATGATTTCAATAGTTTTTGTTCAAAGATATCAAATAGATTCTCTTTAGCTTTAGGTATGTTAACAGATGGGCTGTTTATTATTACTTTAAAAACTAAGCATTCAATGATAAGTAAAATTTTAACAACAGTAACAATTCAACAAATTTTTCTAAAATTTCTCAATCAATTAAGCAACTACAGATAAATTTTATAATTACCCCATCGACAAAGCTAACTACCATTATGCAATATTTTGTAAAAAATTCTATGTTGAACTTTTAAATACGGAGTTGAAAAATAGTAAAAATTCAAGCTTAGTAATTTAAATATTAATATCGCCATTAAAAAAATTTTAGCTTCATAGGGGAGGTTAAAAATTAAAATTAGCAATATATAATTTCCTTACTTATCATTTCTAAATTTCACAAAATTCCTATAAAATTTAGAACAATCACACGTGGGTCTAATTAAATAATATTTACACCGAGGAATTAATTTTGCTTCGTAATCATGATGATAATATTAATTTTAATATTTTGGATTTTGGTTTTATAAAAGAAGAAAATGTCTGCTTTGTTGATTTCAAGGATAAAAGAACTGATTTTAATTTTAATATAAAAAAAACTAATTACCCGGAATTTTAAAGTTTCTAAAATCATCTAGTTAAATACCATTTTTAATCAAATGAATAGATTTAAAAGAATATGTAGTTATGATTATTTATAAAAAATACAAATAGACAAACTCTTCCAAAATTTGATAAAAAAGCAATGGATACTCAACTAAAGCAATTAAATTCTATATAAAATCATTGAGTTAGTTATATGTTATTATAAATAAATTTACTGAAAACAGTTTTGTTAATTTTAAAAATTTTTACCATGGGCAAATCTATTTCGGGCAAATCCAAAGCAAAACATCTTCAAAACAGGCATTTCTTTCTCTCTCTCTCTCTCTCTCTCTCTCTCTTTTCTTAAATAAATATTAATTTTCTAAATACATTAAAATTGCATAATTAAGTACCAACCTTATTAATTATAAACTTCTTTAAATTATCCAGTATATTACCTAGCGCACATCTACTTTCGGGCCAATCCTCGGTAACTAACAAATCAAACGCGCTTCAGTACTTTAATAAGAACGCGCTATAAAACACAGTTTAAGGAAACTGAAATAAAAATGAATTTAAAAAAAAAACGAGGCTATAAAAGATTTAAGAACAAAAAAAAAACTGTTTTGAATTTGAACTTTTGCAGGTTATAATATTGCTAACAAGTTAGATTACTTCTCATTGTGTCACACATTTTGTATTCTTAATTTTAAATAGATTGTTTTTTTTTAATTACAGTTGATAATTTTTCAAATCACGGTGTTAGTGATGATAGGTTTCGTTACAAAATTAACAGAATTAATCACATATTAACAAAATCTTGCATAATTATATATTTTATAAACAAAATATTCCTTTTTTCAACGGTATTTAAAGAAAAAAAAAGCAGTACTGAATAAAAAGCATTCACGGGGATTGGTAAATGCAACCTCCTGGTTAAAAAAAAAATATTCGAATTTCTTTAAAAAATCTTTTTTAATTAGTGAACAGAATAATTTTTTCTTGAACATTTCGTGTATTACAGAAACCGTTCCTGTAAATTGACGATTAACTTCAATATTCTTGAATCGTTGTCACCACGCCGAAATCGTGAATCTGCCTTAATTGTTTGTAGTCAAAATCTTGACTCTAATCAAAATTTCAACTTTATTTACAATCCCTGGAAAAATAATTAGGCGCACTCTAAGATTCTATGTAAAATCTTAATTATCACGTGATACTCTATACAGCTGTATTGTTTTTACGCGGCTGAAACCAGTTTGCACTTGTTTACGTT
>NC_092212.1:87353468-87370536 GCF_043381705.1 Parasteatoda tepidariorum | reverse complement strand
ACGGCCCGCGGGCCAACTGTGGCCCGCCGGAAGGTTTTATCCGGCCCGCGGATGGAATTTTAACTTGCTGATCTGTGGCGAATATAAACAATATACATCCATTTTCTTGTCTACTTCGTTTAAAGTTATTTTTCTTTCTTTTTTAACTAAGTACTGCGGACCTTTTAACTTTCTCTATTTTTGTTCTACAAAATAATAAATTGATGGAGGCTAGCACAGACAGCTTCAATTGGTGAAATGAGCAGAAGTTCTTTATAGAATAGCCGTAGATTGGTGCCATCTGAAGCAATTGTTTCTGAATATGCCAAAAATTGAGTTTTACAAATCATTACCAAAAGCTAGTTTCCCAAATATTTCATGCCTAGAAAATCAGGTCTATGTTTGCTTCCTTTTATTTATGTGTGAACAAGTGTTTTCATCTACAAACCTGAGAAAAAATCATTTCAGAAGTAGTTACCTAGAAGTAGTTTACCCTTGTTCCTTAAAATAAGTACATCTCACTTGGAACCTTAATATAAGGAACTTTTAAAAATGAAATCGCAATTTCATTCATCTCATTAAATATTTACATTGAAAATTGCATATAGTATTTTTTTTTATTTTAGATGTTTTTATTTAGCCCACCAAAATTTTTTTTCTTCGATTTTTGGCCCTCGACCAGAAAAGTTTGCCCATCTCTGACCTAGTCGGTGGACGACCCCTTATTCAAAGTTTCATTAGTATATTATGTTAGTATATGATAATAATTAGTCAAATTATGAGACGTACTGTAGTTTTTTCATAATGACGTGTTTTGCACGAGTTTATAGGCAATATTTCTATATTTAAACATACATGTAATGGGTTTTTATTCAGGAGATTTTTGATATACTTCTTTTTTGTGTTTATTTTTAAGGTATAGCATTATAATGTTAACCAATGGATACAGAAGCGTAACCAAATGCAAACCGGTTTCATCCGACTAAAAACAATACATCTGTATAGCATCACGTGATAATTATAATTTTACATGAAATCTCACAGTGCATCTAATAATATGGCCAGGAGGCCACAGACTGTAATTAATTGACATGAAAGTCACAGTTGATGTCTTTGTTATTCAATATTTAAAAGCTCTTTATTTTCATAAACCTGAAAAGAGCTCTTGCACAGAAAGTTTCTGTTCCGTTTCCTCTGTTGAAGTTTCCTTTATTAAATAATCAAATGCCACTACAGATTTCACAAAGTGATTTCGAACGGTAACTGAGCACATAATGCTCATCAGCGAAATGATGACAGCATCCCGGATATGTTGCTCTGTCTGATTAGAGAAATGAAAATGTATGGCTTGAATAGTGAGGAGGGAGAGATTGAATAAATGTTGGGTCATAATTTGCTTAACATTTAAAAGAGACGGTTTAATTGAAAAAGGCTCGCTCCACGCGGAATGAAATGTTAATAAAGTTCCATAACTATTTACATAATTATTAATTAGAGATTTATAAGCTACGTCTGGCTTCATTTAATATAATTATTTGATTTAATTTGATTTTTTTTTATGATTTATATTAGAAGAATTCGATTGTTCGTTAGTAATCGTATGTAAACTTTGATGATTAAATACAGTTTTTCAAGATTAAAATAAATTTCACTCTGCATAACTTTTGAACTAATTGAATGAAATTTTACATTAGATTTTCCGAATGTGAAAAGTGCAGTAGTTTATTAATATTGTATACATTGTATGTATGGAAATTGTATATAAAATATATATATAAGTATGTACTATTGTATATAAAGAAAATACCATATTTTTTAGCTTGTATCTGAGATTAAAAAAATTTGCAACTACTTGAAATTATTTTTTTATAAATTTAGAATAGCAGTCATGCTCTACTTTTCCAAGTTGTACTTTTAAGAAACCCATTATTTACACGATTGTCAACTTCCTACGCTTTTGGGGAAAAATTTCCTCTAGTGTTAGCTAACTATATGTTTTAATATATGATTCTTTGTTTTTTTGTTAATTTGATTTAAAGTTATTTTCCATGCCACTACATGTAAACGGTTGAAAATTTCACGCGAAACGAAACTTTGTTTGCATCTCTCTCATAGTGTTGCTTTGATAATATTTGCAAAATTACCAAAAATTCTAAAAGCTCTAGATTTTTATTGCCAACCAGTCCATGAAATATTTTGCAAAACGCGTACTAGTTAGCCTTGGATTCAAATACAACATAGTTCTTCGGCATATGAAGACCTGGCTTTACTTAGAAAAGCTTATCCGATGCAGAAAAAAGCTTTTTGCAACTAATCTTTTGTCAACCTTTTTTTTCGCAAATCTTTTTAGACTTTTGCAAACGAGTAGTACTTTAATATGCTGTTTAAACTAATGTAAACACTAAATAATTCAAGCTACACAGTAGAATATTTTTACATAATTTTTGAAATTCATAAAAATTACTATGCAAAATGTTTCTATGCAGAATGTTTCTTACGGCCTCTCTTAGAATTTTTTTGGAATTTAATTTCAAAGTTAATGGCACGCAAAATTGAATGAAAGAATTTCTACAAAAAGTGCATTTTGGAGTCAAAGGTTGGGATAAAATAAGGAAACACTTGTGTAATAACTCTATGTAAACATTCTTTCTTTCAGCAGCAAATGTTTTAATACCTTTCACATGACAAAACAGTCGGAACACTTCAAAGATCAGGCTTGAAGCTTTTAGAAGTGTTGTCCTTTTTATCCCAGCCAAATTCGAACAGATTCAAATGAGGATCTCGGCAATTTTGAATTCATTCTATAGAATTGCAATATTAATATAAAAATGCCTTTAAGTTATTAATGGTGTTCTGAAAAAAAGATTTTGAAATGTGTGCTTATTTTGATCGATGGAAATTTTGCACTGGTAAAAAAGACACCATTCCTAAAAGCTCCAAGCATAATCTTTCGAATTCCGCTTCGTTTTGCACCGACCAAAGTGCTGATTTAAAAACATCCTCAGTTGTAGACGGATCATGGGTTAGAGTCCCCTTGAGATCAGTATAACAGTGGGATGTTCTCGTGTTCTTCCTCCCCACGTAACGCAAATGCGGGTTACTTCCATCAAAAAGACCTCCGCGAAGGTAATTTTCTCCCCGTACTTGATCCAGGAGTTCCCTTGTCTTCTGGATAGGGTTCAAAATGACAAGGCTAGTAGTCGTAAACCCATAAAATTGGGTCAGCTGTTCAACGACGGTTATAAAATAAAACAACAAACCCTGCATATAGAGTAATTTCGTTGTTATGTGTATTAATTGGTCAATGGACTAAATGTGCACTTTAATTACAGACTTCTGTTCCAATTTTAAGTTTGCAATTTTACTACACATTTTTAATTTGCAATTTTTGCAAATTTGCAATTTTACTACACATCTAATGTCTGAGCGGCGTTCGGGGTCGGAAAGAAAAGTGTGAGACGGCAACAAGTTTTGAAAAGGAAGGCTGGCATCCTATCGCTATTTATAGATAATCGATTTCTCCTTCTTTGCCTGACCCCCCCTCCCTTATTTCTTTCGACGTTTCAGCCCCCCTTCTCTAGAAATTATTTTAATTATTTCGTAGCCTTTTGAAGGTGTACCGTAAACATCTTCCAACACCATGATTAAAAAATAATTCCAATGTTCCGTGCATTTAGTGAGAATGATTGCAATGAAAATTGTGTTCAGAGCACCATTTAATCTCTTTACACTCAATGCACATGCATTGGTCTAACAGCCACGACCAGGAAAAATTAAAGACGGGTGGTATAATTTTGTCGAGATTACTGAAAATTATATTAAACTACCTTTTACTTTCTTTCAATAAATCAATATTAAATTTTCCGCTCTCTTATACCTGGTACTATTTTTCTCGGGTATGAATACTTTACAACGGGATATTTTTCAAATTTAAGTTAGTACTTACAGTCGCTGGCCACTCTAACAAAGGTATTATGACACTATCAGGATTATCGGCTATACTTGAAAAGTGCTACTTTTATGAAACCGAGAGTTTAAAAGTATTAGCAAGATTATTTCACGATTTAGGTACATGTTGGATTATAAAAAAAAATCTAATATTTATATTTGATATTTCAAATAATAATATTTGATTTTTTTAATATTTATTAATATTCGATATATATATTGTAAGCATATTTAAGGTTGGATCTTCATACCGTTAAGAAAGTGCGACTTAGTGTGTGAAAATCCGATAACTAGATCAAAAGTAATATTTGCTTTTTCTTAAATTTTGCATACTAATATTTGAATTTCTTTCATGGATGTAAAGTTTGCATACTAATATTTGAATCTCTTTCATGGATGTAAATTTTGCATACTAATATTTGAATCTCTTTCATGGATGTAAATTTTGAATACTAATATTTGAATCTCTTTCATGGATGTAAATTTTGCATACTAATATTTGAATCTCTTTTATGAATGTAAATTTATTTATTTAAGATAATAAATTATGCTTCCAGATGGAGAGGATTGTTGAAAAAATGCAGGATGAACAAAATGGCGTGCCTGTCAAAACAGTCAAGAGTTTTATGACTAAAATTCCTAGCGTATTTACAGGTAAGTACACACGCACAAAGTAATAATCTATTAGAAATATCTGTAACAATTTTAGGACTAATGAGTACAGTCCAGTGAAACTTAATAATGACCCAGAGGTATTCGTTGCTCGTTGAAAAGGGGGTAAAAGATAACCACAAGAGGCTGATCTTGATCAATTAATCTTCAACAATTCATCAATTTGTTTCTATCGATAAGACACTCTACCTTTCATTGACAACGTCGCATGAAACAAAACACTTTTTTGCTATTAGCTACCAATTGATGTACAATTTAAAGTGACATCAGTTTAGATACATCTATTGGGATGCTTAATTTATACCACTGGATCAGATTACTTTACATTCCTACAATCAGAGCCTGACTAAGGCAAGGGCATACAGGGTAGTTGCCCCGGGCCCCCACAAGGAAGGGGCCCCCAATAAGAAGTTTATTTTACGTTTCCTTCTTTAATGAACTTTTTTTTAAACAAAGTATCAGTACAGTGTAAAATACGTCAGTTTTATGTTAGCTTCTTTATTAATCTATCGTATGGACACAAAAAATATACATTTCGTAAATCCATACCTTTCTAGGGCGGAATTTTGATACATTTTCGCAATTACTATGGACACATTTGGCCAATGAAAAGCCAGTATTTTTACCTATCGCAAAATACGATATGTTTACAAAAATATGTGCTTTTGGTTGGCTTAATTGAGTTATCATCATTACGAAAGTTTAGCTTAATTCTGCCCTAATGTCAGCAAGGATATGAAATTTTCGCAGCTAGATGACAAAGTTAACAATCAGAAAACTGCATTCGGCGTGAAAAAACATAGAAATTGTCAGAAAATCAATAAAATGGACTGAACGATACTTCGTCTGACCATTGGAGGAAGGAGGACTTTATAGCTATTTTAGGTTCTAGTCAAATTTCTTGTTATGTATTTATAATGAGGCGAAAAATTTAAATATCTCCATAAAGTTGGGTTCTTTATTACTGAAGCAGAGAGGGGGGGGGGTCCAAAAGAAGCTTTCGTCCCGGGCCCCAATCAGGCTAAGTCGGGCCCTGCCAACAATTATGATCTGACACCACTGAATCAGATTACTTGACATTCCAACAATTATGGTCTGCATGCCCTGGTTATGTGGGGTTTTTATTTGGTATAACCATTTAAGATCACTCTATTTTTTATTTTATTTTTCATTTTTACTCTTTTAATTCTAAATCGATGCAGGTTTGAAAGTAAGAATAACTTCAGTGATTTCAACTTGAACAGCTTTATTTTAAAAAGCAATAAGGATATTTATGACTTGATATTTACCATTGAGTATTCGAGGTTTTACTAATTCATGGCTTAATAATATTTGTTGTTTGATGTTTTAGATATTTATGGCTTCATTTTTACTGTTGATTGTTTGAGATTTCTAACACCAAGATCCGTTCAAATATTACGTAAGCCTTTAAGGGGGGTCTTATTTTGCTTATTTTTGGTGACGAAAAGGAGGCATTGTAAAAGCAATACTTACGTAAGACACTACAATATAAAACACAAAACACAGTCCTTTTATATGACACTAAATCCTAAACACAAATAAAAAGATTTTTTTAAGGCAAAAAATTGCAACAAAAATGTCGGAAAAATATTACTCATGGAAAAAGTTTTAATTGAAAATAAAAATTGCATTTAGAGAAGAAAAAAGTGACTAAAAAATATTTCAAAGGAATATTTAACTCAAAATTTTATAAAATGAATTAAAATGTAAAGTTTGTTTTAAGCTAAGTTAATTGAGTTAAATCTTTAATCCTAAAATTAGATTAGTACAGTAACAGATTAACTTAGCAAAAAAAAGGAGGGTGTTGTAACTTTCTTGCGTAACCATGGAGATATACTACTAGATAAAATATTTTCTGGAATTATGGAAATTACCTAGTCGTTGGGAAAACGGGTTTAAAAACTTTCAAATGGGGTGATAGAAGTGAATCAAATATTAATAACTTTATGAAATCCATGAACATTTCCAGAATCGACCTTCTCCTTTCCATATAGTTCTGTTTGTCGCTAGATCATTAATGCCCAGCCAACAATGAAAATTTCTTTTATTATGCATGTTTTAATACTATTTTTTGTACGAAATATTAAGAACAGTATAATGCTTCAGATAGCAATTCTGTTTTATATAATTACAAGGACATTTTTAAATTTTATAAGTTAACAAGGAAATTTTTAAGTTGTTTAGAAATTTTCTAGAAAATGGTTTTTATTATTTTTTAAGAACATTACCCTAGTGATATCCAAATTGTACCTAAACTTATGAGTATTTAGATATTAAAAAATAAGTAAATAATTTCAAAACAATGGCAAATTATGACTGAGTCTACACATCTGAGAATATTGTTTGACTGAAAAATTTATTTCTTAACCAAATTGTAAATACGATACTAATAGTAACCTACAACTAATAGTGAATAGTAACTAATAGTAAATAGTAGTCAACCGAATTGTAACTTGAACTAATAGTAAACAGTAACCAACAATTTTAATAGAATTCTTTTAGAAGTTGCTTGGAAAAAAAGCCTTACAAGATAGAAATGTTTGCAAGTGGTATTTACCATACTTTGTTTTAGATGACTGCCTAAATGTTTGATTCTGAGACTAAAAAAGTTGATTTAAAACGATTTTAAACACCATGGTAATTAATTGAAATGTATGCACCTAAATTCTTTCTTAATTTTGTCATTATTCAATTCGTACTATTAGTTCACACTATTCCTAATTAAATTTAACTCATTAGTTAAATTTAACTCATTAGTTAAATTTAATTCAATGTTATTAATTAATTTTAGTTTTATAGGGGAGAAATAATTGTAATTATTTAATAAAAATTCCCTAATATAAAAATTTTCTTTGTTCACCTAAGTTTCAAATATTTTGGACATTCACAAATGATTGTTGACATTCACTGATGAATGTCTACATTCTCTTGATTTCGGTCAATCAAGGTAACACATACATTGAATTTTTCTATAGGAAAAAAAATCTTGAACTTTGATAATTCTAAGTTTCTGGTTTGTATCAAATTGGATATTTCTCTTAAAAAATTACATTCATACAAATGAACATTTAAATTTAAGAATTTATTAAATTAAATTAAGAACTAAAATCATTTTTTTAATTTAAGAATCAAAATGTTTCGCTTTTTTAAATTAACAATTAACATGCTTCTATCTATGAATGTAATTTATATGAATTATTGCAAGAATAAGAATTACTTGCATTTGGTTATTATAATTCTCTGAAATGACCCACTTTTTTAAAATAACCTCAGATCACAGTAAATAGAAAGCATCTGTTTTCTCATTGTCGTCTTTCAACAACGTTGTGTCTTAAACTGTTTTTTTTTTTTTTTTTTTTTTTTTTTTTTTTTTTTTTTTTTTTTTTTGTAAATTCTGCTTTCGCTGCAATAAAAGTATTCGATACTTAATCCAGGAATTCTCTTGTCTTCTGAATTAGGTTCAAAATTAAGAGGCTACGAAGTGGAACGCGTTCAGATTTGGCTCGGCTGTAGCACACACGGACTATAAAATTTAATTTCGTGAAAAACGCAATTAAACGCAAACACATTTTTTTTACATTTTTTTTAAATTCTCACTCGAGTTTTTAATAATAATTTTTTTCTCTTCAAATCTTTATTTCATTAAAAAATAATTTTAATGAAAACACGTTATTAAAAGTTAAATTAATAGAATATTTATTTCACTAATTAACTTTTATATCACGTTTATTTCACACAATTTTACTACAAGTTAAATTAATAAAACTTTTACCATTATTAGTTAAATTAAAAAAAATTAACATGTAAGAATATTTTGAATACGAAAAGAAACTAAATATATTCATTTTAAAATATAATTCAAAATGCACGCATTTGTCTTTTTTTCTTCTTTTTTTAAACAATAGTTTTATAATTCTGTTGCTCAAGTAATTTTGAAAATGATTATCAAATTTCCACGAAAATAATTTATTTATTTATTTCAAACAATATCTGTTTAGTTTCTGAAATCAAAGATACCAATTGTAATCGGATTGTTTAAAATTAATTTAAATTTTTTTTTTTTAAATTCCTGTGTGAAAATATAGATTTTCGCTTTTAAAAATTTCTAAAAAATAATTCCTTTCAAAAGTAAATTTATTTAACAGAATATATATTCAGAATTTAAAAAAAATTATGATACGATATGATTACAAGTTAATGATGTAATAAAGTATTCATTGTTCTAAAAAAAGTTAATTACGTAAGTTTATTCTTTAAAGTATTTATTGAGAAAAGAATTTAAATTATTGAATGCTTTTTTTTTAAATGACTTTTTTTTGCGATTCTTTTTTTTAAACAACTGTTCAATTTTTTCACGTGTTAATTTTGCATTCCTTGTTTATTTTTATAAAATATTTTTAATTAGATGCGTTGTACTTTTAATTAAATAAGTTAAGAGATTAATTTTTTAAAAAAAAACTTAGAAAAACAGTTGAAAGTAAAAGCTTTTAGAATGCTTATATTAAACACTTTTTAAATAAGGAATTTGTTGGTATTTATTTTAATTTTTGATCAACTATTTTATTTGATTCAATAACTTGGAATTTTGTGCGCGTTGACGTCCCTCAAGAAATATTCTTAACTTCTAACATATTTTTTTCATCTCAATTCAATTTCATTCCAAGGCTTTCTCGAAGTTTTCTCATCACAACTGACCATCATTTATAATAGGTGTGTTCTTTGGAGGGGGGGGAGGAAGTATTTCGTTCTGGTTATACAATGTATATCGTTAGGATGGTGTCGGTAAACGTCTATTTTTAACAATGACCAACTTCTATTCAGACGCATTTTGAGCAATGTTCAAGTTTTTAAACAAGCATTTGTCCTTATGCTTACGCACACATTATGCGCTAAATTACCGACAGAGGTTGTCTATGGCCACCCAGAAAAATAAAAGTTAGAATAATTAGAACTTCCTTTTTTTTTTGCAAATATTTAAATTTAAAGGAAAAACGTAACGAGATAAATTGCAGAATATTTACTTTTGTTTTGTGTTGGTTAACAGAATTTTAAATCATGTTTATTAAATCTAGAAAACGAATAATAAAGTATATTTTTAGTTATCAACTATGAATTTTTAGAAGAAACCCGAAATAGTTATATAACACGCGTGTATTTTTTTCTCATTTTTTTTTTTTTACTTATTTTTTCATCAAACAAAATTTTAGACCGTAATTGACGAAAATGACGCTGAATAACAATCATAAATATCAATCTGCAATCGATTTAATAGTAAACTATCAAGTGTTCTCCGATTAATTACTTTGAGGAGAACATCCCATTACCCTAGCTTTACCCGTTTCCTTCAGTCGATTTATGAATAATCTTTTTATTTTTTCGATTTCTGCGGTGAAGTCTGTTTACGTTTGCGAAAGAGGAAATATTGAAAGAGAAATAGGCATCGATTGACTCCTACAACGGAGAAAACGAAGAAAACAGCGCCGTCGTACTTCCGATATAAATAGCAAACCAATTTATAGAAATGTCGCTGAAGGAAAAATAAAGTAAAATAATCCCAGACACTCTAAATAAAGCGTATTTTCTTTAAAAATAGTTGGAGTATGGAAATAATTTCTAATTCATTGGTTTTAAGTTATTTATTTAAATAAATACATACATATACGCACACACCTATATATATTTATATATTTGTGTGTGTGTTTTCAAAAGCTTCAACTAATCTTTTTATGCTATTCTTTTATCTAATTCATTTTTCCTAATTTTTAATTCAAAACTAAACTCTACTTCTTCCACTTCAAAATTCACATCCTGTTTTTTAATGTATTTTCGTATAATGTATTTTGTATTGCATTTAGTAATGTTTAATGTATTATGTATTGTACGTCGCACTAGAGCTGCACAATGGGCTATTGGCGACAGTCTGGGAAGCATCCCTGAGGATGATCCCAAGGCATGCCATTCGAATTTTGATCCTCTGTAGAGGGGATGGCTCCCCCGTTTCGGTAGACCAACAACTTGTGCGCAAAGTCGAGCACTTTACGGTAGAACAGTTTAACGAGGACCGATACAACGCGCCCTCGATCCCTACGTAGGCTGCTCAAAGTGGTCACCCATCCGCTTACTGACCGCAGCCAATGATGCTTGACTTCGGTGTGCTACTGGGAACCGTGTCTTTACGATCAATCCACTGCGGGACAGAGTTTTAAAAAAAGAATTCGATTGAATCCAAATGAAAATCCAAGAATTAAAAAATAAATAATTCGATTGAAGATTAAAAAATATCTCTCTCCTCGACAATAATTATTAAACAGTGTGAAAAATAAAATATATCATATCATCTGGATAAATTAGGCATAATAAAAAAAATTAAAACAAAAACATGTAGGACATTTTGTTTATATATGAACTGTTTGTTTTCTCGTTTCCATGTCTGTTGCAGGTTGTTTCAGCCTTTCGTTGCCAGCGCGAAAAAGAAATTTCATTAGTTCTTTTTGGACAATATACGCATTCGTGTTTTATCTGATGTGTATATTATATAAATATATAATATTTTATGTTTGCATATTTAAATTTAGAACAGTGAACTGTGCAACACAGTGGCGGCATTTAAAATCCAAATTATTCGACGCTCCATCCATCAAAATCCAACATTTTATTTGTCGGATTTAAGCGTTTGGCGGCATCGTCACTTTAATCGTACATGCATTTTTACCATTTCCTACCTATCTCCTTTATTCTATTTTTCCTCGCAGAAAAATATTCTGTAATCTTACACTTTATAAAGTTTTCTGTCACCGTATTCAATTTCGCCATGAAAGACACGAATAGTGAGAATTTAAAAAAAAGTAATTCAGAAGAAGAAAAAAAAACGGACACTTTGTTCGTTATTCCATTAAAAGTGACATCACAATGTTCGAAGGGGAAAAAAATGCCTAAAAAAATTTCCTGTTCCACTTCCCCCGGGGGAAATCACCATCTCTTGTATGTTTAATGAGATCGTGTTACTTTTGAAAAAGGTATTCTTGAAGACGATACATATTTCCTAGCCCAACACTTTCCCTTTACTAAAAAGTACTTTATCATTTATTATTTTTTTTTTTTGAAATTTTTATTTATTGATTCAAACTCTAGGATATTCAGACTGTCACATAAAATAGTTTTGCTTCATAACAGTATCCCCAACATAATAAAATTGCTATAACGGTTGTTTTGGTTTAAACTTACAGCAGAGCATCAGAATAGAATATCAAACTTTTGATTCGAATCTATGGCTGTGGAGTCAAGGTGATGACAATTTTTCAGGAGTCTACTTAATTAAATAAAGTTAGAGTTTATTTAATTTAAAATCGGCTAAATTAAAAATCTCACTTCCATGTTTACCGTTATATATATATAATTATTAATTCTTTTATTTATTTTAAAAGTTTTGGGTGACAACAATTATGTAGTACCTGACCTAAACAAATGTTCTGAGAGAGTAAAAATTAAAAGATGTGACAAACTCTCAACCTTATAAAGTGCTGGCAGAGTTTAGTGCGTTGTGGAAAATGCCCAGCAAGCATAATGAAAAAGTCATCTTTTAACTAATCATAAATTTTATTAGCAAGAAAAATCATAACTTAACTTAAACATCATAAAGGAAAACAATCCTCTCCATAACATGAGGTAACGTATTCAATACATACAGTCATGAAAATCAAACGAAACAAAACTCCTGCAAATCCAATCTTGATTTGTTATATATATACAATATAACAGTTGCATAATGAGGGTACTTACACACTCAAAATTAATACTATGCAAATTCTGTCTTTAAACTATTTTTAAATGTTCGAACTCCCTCTTTCAGAGGTTTTTCGAACTCGTGATCTCTGACTCTTACTCGAACCTTGTTCATTGAAATCCATAGTCTGACATAAAGTAAAACCTAATCAGTGTTTGTTTTCTGTTACGTTAAATGCTTTGTTGTGTCTACGAATTGAGCAATCTACACACGTATAAATAAATATATTATATATATTGGGAGTACAAATTATTTCGGCCCGTTTTTTTGTGGTCAAAAATACATTTATTTCAGAACAAAATGAATGAACAGATTAATTAAAGTATTGTCCATCTCTGGCTACTACTTTTTCCCACCTCTCAGGCAATTTTCGAATTCCATCTCGAAAAAATGTCTCGTCTTTTGAGGGGATCCAAGTTAGGAAACAATTTTCGACTTCTGCGAAAGAAGTGAACCTGTGACCTGCCAAATCATGCTGCATCCGTCGTAACAACAAGTAATCAGAAGGCGCAATGTCCGGCGAATACGGCGGGGTACTGTAAAATATCCCACTTGGGTGTTTCCAAGTAACTTTTTTCGACTTTTACGACATGAGACCGGCCGTTATCATGCAGAAGAATAACGAAGACGAGCAAAGACATGACTTTCCGGCCGTTTTTCTCGAAATGCACGACCCAAACGAATCAATTGTAGCCTATACCGATCGCCCGTAATGGAATCGTCAGGCTGTAGCAGCCCATAGTATACAACACCATTCACCATTCTTGAAACGTCTAAACCATTCCCTTTATCAGTTGGAGCATTGTCACCATGCACTTCTACAAGCATTCGATGCGATTCAGCTGCTCCTTTCTTCCAATTAAAGCAGAAACATAAAACATCCCGCAAATGCTGTTTAGTTACCACAAAACTCGACATATTCACCGAAGTAAAAAACAAGTTTTTGTATGAAACTCAAAGCGATATAAACTGAATATTATTGACATATGTATAACCTCTCTGAAACCACCGAAACCAGTTGTGACTATGTAACATTCATAGCAGCCAGAGCCATCTTTTGAAAACGTACCGAACTAATTTGTACTCCCAATATAAATGAATGTCTGTCCTTTACAGATTCCTAAACCAGCCGACTGAAAGCTGTGAAACTTGGCATATAGATTGTTCAAAGCACGGGAAGGTCACAGTCGGCATTAGAACATTCTTTGACAAACCTTTCGAGCAGGATGAGCAAAAAACGATATTCAATTTTCTGATTGGTTAAGCGTTAACCATTGCTTTAAATTTAATAATTTAATTTTTCACATATTTTAAAGATAAGCTTATAGATATATAGCTTATAGGCATAAGCTTAAAGTTTATAGATATTTTAAAGATAATCTAGCTTGTAGCTCTATTAGATCAAAAAAAAGTTTTTTGCACTTATTTAAATATTTAATTATGTCAGATAAATTCAATGAACGTTACGTGGTAGCACGTGTTGTCTACGTCACCATATTTATACTTCGTCTGGTAACACGCGTTTTTATTTTATTTTGATTAATTCTTTTCAATGTGTTTCTAAAAAATAACTTACTTAAAACCAATTGCAATGGAATAGAAAAAAAAAATATTTATGAATTCGAAAGAGAAATTGATGGGAAAGTGGTACTAATTTGTTTAGGAGAAGCATAAAATATCAACGACAATGAGGCTTAATTATGCCAATGATGCTTAATTATTTAAGGTAATATATGCATATTGAAATAAAGGAAATAAGCTATGTACTAAAAAAAGCAAAAGTAATGGAATAAAGGTATTTATTTGTCTAGAAGAACCGTAAAAAATCGTCATACTGTCATTCACGACAATGATGATTAATTAATGTTGGTAATATGTATTCATTGAAATAAGAAAAAAGTATTTTCTGAACTGTGAAGCAAAAATAAGGAGAAAATATACTTATTCACATTTTTGGTAACCGTAAGAAGTCTGCATATTATTATTGACACTAACGTTCAATTAATATTGATATTGTATATTAAGTGAAATAAAATAAAATTAGCTATGTGCTAAAAAGCTAAGCTCTTGGAAAGAAAAATTAATGGGAAATGCGTTTAATAAAACTGTAGAAAATGCCATTCACAGATGACGCTTAATTATTGTGTACTACTGACGGTAATATGTACTACTGGTATTATGGTAATTGGTGCAGTTTTGATAAGAATTCTACAACGGGTTTTACATAGTTTCAGAAAATATTTTTTCCAGTGGTAGTTAAGATAGTGTATTAATATTTCACTGAATTAGTATTTAAAGAACTTTTTTCCACCACTACTTATAATTATTTTAACAGCAAGTTAAAGGTCAGATAGAGAAATGGTTATGCCCCTTATGAAGTTCTAATATTTTTTTTAAAAAAATTCATTTTTGTTTGGCAGCCACTGACAAATATGTAGAAACTCAAATGTTGAAGGGATCAAATATACTAACATAGGTATAAAATATTATATTGATATATTTGATGATTTTTAAAACTGCACCAATACTAAAGCAGTTTTAATATCGATACTTTGGAATTAAATATAAAACAGTTAAATTTGGGCACATTTGAGTGTAATTTCCGACAATGTGGAAAATATATTAGAAATATAGTAGGTAGAAAATATAGTTGATGCAATAGAAAATATAATTATTCTTATTAAAATTACCGATTCAAATGCCATGAGGTCCATGCATTTAGTGCAAACGCCCTCTGGTGGCGTTCAAGACTATTTCTGGCCATGGGTTGTCTAAGTCCTTATAAGGTGTCCTACTTTCCATCCAAGTTTACACACGAAGTACAAAAACATCTTGTATATCAATAACATATATTTTATTTTATTTTATAACCGTCGTTGAACAGCCGACCCAATTTCATGGGTTTACGACTACTTACGTTCAACTCCGTANAAACCTTTTGCATTTGTAGAAAATATAATTATTCTTATTAAAATTACCGATTCAAATGCCATGAGGTCCATGCATTTAGTGCAAACGCCCTCTGGTGGCGTTCAAGACTATTTCTGGCCATGGGTTGTCTAAGTCCTTATAATGTGTCCTACTTTCCATCCAAGTTTACACACGAAGTACAGAAACATCTTGTATATCAATAACATATATTGCATTATACCAATACAATGCCAACATTACAATACATGTGAAATGTTAATTTCCTGTTCTTGTCACATCTGCTTTAAACTTAAAGCGCTTTGTGGGTGACACTGAACTATTTCATTTATTCTAAAAATCAAATTTCCATAGATTAAATAACTAATAATCTAGAAATATTTTCATCAGATATCATAATTTTAGATTTTTCAAAAAGGAGAAAATTATGATTTTATTTTGACGTTGCGAAAGAATATTTAAAAATTTTTTTTTTTACATTCCTAAATTTTTAGTGGGGTGTTTCTAATATTTATACCGGACTCTTCCCTTCTTCCAAAGTTGCTGACCTCTGTCTTCAACTCTTTTTCCCATATTCATCGATGTAAATATTTTTTTTTGTTGTTTTACAAAAATGGACATTTTTATCTTATTAAAAGTTTTCTAAGAACACGCTACTCTGCATGTCTGCAGAGATAAAGTTTTTGTTCTCATCTACAATAGCGAAGAAGTGGACAAGGGATGTTAGGAGGTGGGTGGGCAAAAAAGCTTTCGAGGAATAAAAGTCTCGCCCAAATGAAAAATCGATACACTCTTCAAAAATTTTCGGAACCTTCTAATTGGATCCGTCTTTTCAATTCGGATCCTTCGCCTCATCCTTCGGCATAAAAAAATAATAATAACTTCCAGAGTAATACTTTAAGAGAATTTGGAAGTTTCCTTTCTCTCCAGTTTTTTTTTTCCTTCCTTCTTGATGAAGTGGAGAGAAGAAAAAAATGATACTCCTGGAAAATATCTTTTGATATTTAAAGAGTTCCACTTCCTCTAGAGAAGTTAGAAGGGGTTTGTGTGGGGGGCAATGTAACTCTTTATGGTTTTCGGCAAAGATATGAAATAAGAAAAACTTTTATTTTTACTTTTGTGATAAGCAATGTTATTTTTAACTTGTTAGTTCTACAGTCCCTGGTCAGACGCACTATAAGATTCTATATAAAATTATAATTATCAGGTTATACTATACAACTGTATTGTTTTTACTCGAATGAAACCGGTTTGCATTTCTTTACGCTCCTGTATCAATTTGTTAACATTGTAATGAAATACTTTTTAAAAAAATAGTGCGTGGAGTCCCTCCGCGCGTAAGAAGTGAAACTTCGTAATGTGGAAATGAAAACAGGAAGGGGTAGAAATTGATTTTTAGTGAAATCATTTTTTTTCTCTTTAAGACAAACTTTATTAACAATGCTTACAATTCACAATGGATCGCATTTTTTAAGTATCATTTTTGAGTGGAGAAATATCCAAATCTATCACATTTACAATGGGATTATGATAACTAAAGTAAGATACGAAATGTTTGAGTTGTGTGTTTTCAATATTTCTTGCAAAAACTGCATCAATGGTAGTTACCCCTTTGGTTGTTGGATCATTCCTACCATTTATCATTTCCAATCCAAATTTGTCTTTAAGGAAGGTTAATAATGTTTCAGCTTCAGGTAACGAGAAATTCACATTAAAATCTCCTGCAAGGATCACAGG